>NW_012026814.1:1374219-1502979 GCF_000956235.1 Wasmannia auropunctata
AATTTAGCTAATTACAATAGATTATTTTAAAGTGATTACTTTTTTATTAAATAAAATGTTTAAAAAATATAACAAAACTGTGAGAAAGATAACGATTGTAGTTATATTTTTTTTTCTATGCGAGCTTATGAAATATTAATTGTTCTATATAATCCTAAAGAGATCATTAATAATTATATACGCAAAATATTAACCATGTATTAGTTTCCTGTTGTTACCCGATCGTTGTTATTCCTGGCCAAATCCATTCTGACTATTAGCCAGAGACTGAAAAGGAGACACCCTCCTTCGTTACCGATTTATTAACAATATCGGCAGACGTTTGTAATATCACGGTCGATTACGAAACATTACAATCTGTTAACAAGAGTATATTAATAATATCAGAAAAAGATAAACGATTACATTCATTAATAGAACAAATTAAATTAAATTAAATTTTATTTTAATTTAATTTCTCAAAGATAAGCATGTCATCTTTTTAATCTTCGATCAAGATCAAGAATAAATATCAAGGCGACAGACAGGAAAAAAATTATGTTATTAAAGAATAAAAAGAATCTTACGTTAATCGCGTTCTAATCAAAATTGTCGCGATTATATATCTCAATTACGAATACTTGAATAGGATAATGCAGAAATATTAAACAACAAAAATTTTAAAATCAATTAATGTAAATTACGAACCAAATCGCAAACCACGATTATTTAACTTTCACCTCAGATATTAATTGTAAGATATTCAGATTTTATTATACTGCGTGTTAGACAAATGCAAATACAAATGTCACTTACCAAATATATCAGCCGCGACACTCCTCGTTACGGAGACGATCTATCTTATGTTCGTTGTGTTCTGAAAATACAAAAAAAAACTCCATTAACGCTATAAAGGCGAAGCAGCTTCGTCGAGGACAATTTCGCGCGCCAACGGCACCGCGTGACGCGGCGGCGGCGGCGACGCAGCGACGCTACATGTCTTGATTTTCGACCGAACGAGTATTGAAAAATACGCGTTCGATCGATTCATCAGCCTGCAGAGTCGAATTACATGAATTAAATGCGAGATTACTAATAAATATTATACTTACCAATTAAGTGAATTGTGGCGTCACTTGTTCCGGAGCCGATCCGTTCCGTATCCATCGCGTTCTGCAAATGAAACGTGAATGCGATTAAAATAGCGCAAGTGTTTCGTTTCCAGCGCGGTCTATTTCACGCAGCAATAGCGCCACC
This sequence comes from Wasmannia auropunctata, assembly GCF_000956235.1. Taxonomy (NCBI): domain Eukaryota; kingdom Metazoa; phylum Arthropoda; class Insecta; order Hymenoptera; family Formicidae; genus Wasmannia; species Wasmannia auropunctata. The sequence goes on from NW_012026814.1 coordinate 1,375,456, forward strand.
GTACGCGCTGCGGCGGCGTCGGTGCAACAGTGGCGCGCGGCGACGCCGACGCTACACATTTCAATTTTCGGTGGAACGATTAATAAGTAATGCGAAATACGCATCCGATCGAATCAGAGTGCGAGTGCCGAATCTGTATTATGTGAATTGAATGCAAGATTGATACGCAATTATCGCTTGTCAATTAAAAGGAGTTGCGGCGTCACTCAAGTGATTCGTTTCCGACGCGGTCAATTTCACGGCGCCTTTACGCGTCGAAAGCGACGCGGTGCAGCGGCGCCGATTCGCATTCTTACTCTTAATTTCGTGCTACGTATACGTTAACGTGGAATATATAGTATTTATTACTCGAAGTGCAAGAAATGCGTAGACACAAAGTTAAAAGTAGGACGCATATATTATAGCGTCACCGCCAACGCGTTGCCACGCTTGTTTCGCGTGTGCGCACGCAGGATGAATTGCGCCGCTTCGTCGGCTTCGCTATCTTAATTACGCTATATTAATGTGAAACAAATTCTGAAAGCATACCATAAATTTACTCCTAGAAGGAATCATTCATATGAATTTAGATGAATTATTGCTGCAATTCGAGATCGTTAGCTGTACTGAGCTACATCGTCCAGCGTCCTTTTTCATGATGACGCAACGGCAAGACGTGACACTACTCATCGCTCCCAAACTCGATGCGGACTGTCGCGCGCGGCGGCTTACGCGCCGTTTATATAGTACCCTACATCGCGCATTCTGATTGGCTAGGCGCTAGCTTCCAAGTTGAGTATATAAACGCCGCGCAGCGGCAGCGGACGGCTTTATTTGCTTTTGGAGCACGGACTGCGTCACTTCGGCGCGCTTTCATTTTCCAAAGATAGAATGATATGACGGATAATCGAGACAATATAGCTATCGAGATTCGAGAAAACTATAAAAGATACATGAGATAAATAAAGATATATAAGAGATATGAAAGTTTGAGTTTGTAAATAAATGTCTAAGCAATAACATATAGGTATTTGGTCTTTTCCATTATCCGTGGCTACGTACTTTCACATGTGTGCAGTTATACATGTCAGTTACGCAATGCACTATGCAGTGCCGCGTCCGCAATCCAAGCATTCTGATTGGCTAGGCGCTAGCTTCCAAGTTGAGTATATAAATGCCACGCAGGGGTCCTGGCGGCTTTATTTGTTTTCGGAGCTCGGACCGCGTCACTTCGGCGCGCTTTCATTTTCCAAAGATAGGATGATGTGACGGATAATAGCTATCGAGATTCGAGAAAACTATGAAAGATACATGAGATAAATAAAGATATATGAGAGATATGAAAGTTTGAGTTTATAAATAAATGTCTAAGCAATAACATACATATACTGACATATAGGTATTTCTTTTCCATTATCCGTGGCTATACGTACTTTTATATGTGTGCAGTTATGCATGTGTGATACCTATAGTATAGAGAGTACATACGTTCCGTTTTATACATGATGATATATCGTTTTATTCTTGATGTTCACTACCATATAGTTAAGTAAGGATAAAATGATACATTATGCGTATCATCACCGACGAGGTACCTATTATTAAAAAGACGAAAGGTAAATTTTCGTCAAGTCAAGTAGGCCCGGGGATAATTGAAGAATATATGACACTACCAATCATTTTGGCAGTACTGAGATAACAATCACTATTTTATTCGACAGTGAGAAGTTTACAGGTAATTTTTCGATTTTCACATTTGCTGTACGAATACACGTATTTTTTAATTTTCACGTTGCAAAAATTGAAAAATAATTAACATGTATAAATTTTTCACTGTCGATAATAAAATAACGATTAATTGGTCACGTAAAAATACGATTGTGTAAATGTAAATGTACAAAAACGATCCTGTAATCATTATATATTGAATGATAATATATCTAATATCGCTTATGTATAATATATATATTTTGAGAAAAATTAATAACTTTTATATAATTCTTGTTACACGTGTCGTAACGTATATATAGTATATACATATAACGAAACAATTATATACATATACATATATATTGAATAACAAATCATTACTCAATTTTTAATCAGTAATACATTATATTTGTATTTTCATTCGTATAAAATGAAACTTGCATCAATATTTTTTTCAAAGCAAGCGCGAAGACACACTCTCCCTATTCTTCCAAATCCGTTAATTCCTACAACTGCCATAATTTTGTACCTGTTTTAATTTTTTAATTTTCTAACAATTCATTATTAAAGAAAAAGAAAAAAAAATTTAAGTATCTGAAATGATTGACATTTTGTCAAAATGGTAAATAGTGTGAAGCTTATTACGAAACTTCTCAGAACATCATATGTCTTGAAGTTACCTAAAATAAGAACTGTTTATAAATCTAAATACTTAATATTAAAAAATCTAATAACATTATTTATAATTTCAAATACTCTAAACAAATTTCCCTGACTCCCCTTCCTGAAATGTGAAGTGGACGGTTTTCAGCGTTATTATGTTTATCGTTATAGAATATAGAATCCAGAAGTAGTGAACTAACAATAAAATAAGTCATGTGACAAAATGGGAAATGGATATCACATTTAAATCTGGGCATGTATGTGTATAATGCATATTTCCAAATGTATATACATTTATATTGTTTTTATATATTTTATATTTTTATAAAGTGTATTAATTTTTATTTTGACCTTCACAGTTGATTGATTGCAATATACAACTTGTTAGGGATGTATTTATAAATCTAAAATAGTTTTAGCTGCAAATTAGGCAAGATTTTTTAATTACGAGAAACATTTACCTATATTTGTCCTGTAAAAATCCTTAACAATAATATTATTAATAATAAAATGCGGAATAATCTTCTTATAATTAGAACGTAGAGCTATTGTTATACATTAAACGCATAAACACTTTCTTAATTTTAAGTCAGTAATCTAATTATCAGTCATTTGTCATTTATTTAGCAATAAGAAAAATGTCGGTAAATAGAACTGAAGAAAATGAAATGATGATATCGCGACCTACTTCAGTATTCAATTAATTCATCAATGTTAATCATTATTAAAATAAAAGAAGTTTAGACTTTGTGCAATGAGATGAGAATTAACTCTATGGATCTCTACTAGGATTATATTTTATAGAAATTAGGAAAATTTATTCACAAAGTTTTTAATACTTTATCAATAATTCACTTAATTAAAAAATTCACACGCAATTACAAACATTTGTTTTGTAAATGTGCATATGTATTGTACATATATACATGTTTCACTCTGTTCTGTTCACTCTTAATTTTGCCCTATCTTTTTGTTATCTTTTGTTTGTCTTCTGCAGTCTTTAAATACGCTTGTTTAATTTGCCTGTATTCTTCAACTCTTCATATTGCAAGACTAAATCCAAGACTTTCTTCTCAGCTGCAAAAAGCAAATAAAATAATATAATAAATATAATCATAAATCAAAATCATATTAATGATAAGATCAACTTACATTTATTCTTGAAGGCAGGCTTCTTTCCTCGTAACAAATTCCAGCAACTCCTTTTCCTGCCATTTCTTTTCTTCTTGCTCCTTTGTTTTCTTTTCCTCCCTTAACTGATTTTCAAGTCTCTGGATATTTGATTTTCTTTAGAGTTTTGGGATCTGTTGTCTCTTTTAACTCTTTTTGTAAAGTTTTAAGATCATTTTCCCATAATTTATTAATAAATGCATAATAATGCCTGAAGGCCTTTTTATCAAATGTACCGCATAGACTATCAAATCTAGGGCCCAGGCGCGCGACGACTGGCGACGAGGCGTCGCGTCGGCGACAGTGGCGGCGATAGTGGCGCACGGCGGTCGGCGACGAGTGACGGCCACTTTAACCTCCAATTCAGTTTCTGTGTAGCTTTGAGTACAAATTGAATTTTTAAAATGATTTAATTCTTCAGACATCGTTTTTGATTAATGCAGTTTTTATGCGGATGTATGTGTAAATTTTTTGAATATATTTTTCCTAATTTTCATGTTTTTTTTCCTCAGTACGCAAAGAAGTATTCTATCTTAAAAATGTTTTTGCATTTTGTTGCAGAGATTAATAAATTTGTATTTTGTTGTTATATATCATATCTTGAGATTCAACATGAATGATGAGGAAGAGTTCCTACTTACAGAAGATAAAGATTGTGTAAGTTTTTTTTTCTTTATTTCAATTTCTTATGTTAATTTTATTCAGGATTATTATTACTGAGAAAATATCTGCGTGTGACAATATACTTTGAATTATTTATGTTTTAGGAACAAAAACAAGGGAGGAATTGAAAAATATGAGTTTTGAGGATTTGCAGAAGTTAAAGGAGAAATTAGGAACCAAGATGTACAACGAGATCATATTTCGAAAGAGAAGTAAGAAAAAGACAGAGAAAACAGAGTTTAAACGAGAAAACAAGAACAGGCCACGGGAGGTTTCTGCTAAAAAACTCAGATATAAAGAGTCGACTCTAGTCAAAAAAGTTATATCTTCTAGAGATCCTAGATTTGATAGTCTATGCGATACATTTGATAAAAAGGCCTTCAGGCATTATTATGCATTTATTAATAAATTATGGGAAAATGATCTTAAAACTTTACAAAAAGAGTTAAAAGAGACAACAGATCCCAAAACTGTAAAGAAAATAAAATATCCAGAGACTTGAAAATCAGTTAAGGGAGGAAAAGAAAACAAAGCAAGAAGAAAAGAAATGGCAAGAAAAGAAAGAGTTGCTGGAATTTGTTACGAGGACAGAAGCCTGCCTTTAAGAATAAATGTAAGTTGGTCTTATCATTAATATGATTTTGATTTATGATTATATTTATTATATTATTTTATCTGCTTTTTGCAGCTGAGAAGAAAATCTTGGATTTAGTCTCGTAATATGAAGAATTGAAGAATACAGGCAAATTAAACAAGCGTATTCAAAGACTGCAGAAGACAAACAAAAGATAACATAAAGGTAGGTCAAAATTAAGAGTGAACAGAACAGAGTGAAACATGTATATATGTACAATACATATGCACATTTACAAAACAAATGTTTATAATTGTGTATGAATTTTTTAATTAAGTGACTAATCGATAAAGTATTAAAAACTTTGTGAATAAATTTTTCTAATTTCTATAAAATATAATCCTAGTAGAAATCCATAGAGTTAATTCTCATGTCACTGCACAAAGTCTCTTCTTTTATTTTAATAATGATTAACATTGATGAATTAATTGAATACTGAAGTAGGTCGCGAAATCATTGTTTCATTTTCTTCAGTTCTATTTACCAACATTTTTCTCATTGCTAAATAAATGACAAATGACTGATAATTAGATTACTGACTTAAAATTAAGAAAGCGTTTATGCGTCTAATGTATAACAATAGCTTTACATTCTAATTATAAGAAGATTATTCCGCATTTTCTTATTAATAATATTATTGGTAAGGATTTTTACAGGACAAATATAGCTAAATGGATATTTCTCGTAATAAAAAAATCTTGCCTATTTTGCAGCTAAAACTATTTTAGATTTATAAATATATCCCTAACAAGTTGTATATTGCAATCAATCAACTGTGAAATACGTCAAAATAAAAATTAATACACTTTATAAAAATATAAAATATATAAAAATAGAAAAAATATAAATGTATATACCTTTGAAAATATGCATTATACACGTACATGCCCAGATTTAAATGTGATATCCATTTCCCACTTTGTCACATGACTTATTTTATTGTTAATTCACTACTTCTGGATTCTATAACGATAAACATAACAAACCTGAAAACTGTCCACTTCACATTTTAGGGAGGGGAGTCAGGGAAGTTTGTTTAGAGTATTTGGAATTCTAAATAATTCTTATTAGATTTTTTTATTTCAAGTATTTAGATATATAAATAGTAAATTCTTATTTTAGATAACTTCAAGACATATAATGTTCTGAGAAGTTTCATAATAAACTTCACACTATTTACCATTTTGACAAAATGTCAATCATTTCAGATTCTTAAATTTTTTTTCTTTTTCTTTAATAATGAATTGTTAGAAAATTAAAAAATTAAAACAGGTATAAAATTATGGCAGTTGTAGGAATTAACGGATTTGGAAGAATAGGGAGAATGTGTCTTCGCGCTTGCCTCGAAAAAGATATTGATGCAAGTTTCATTTTATATGAATGAAAATACAAGTATAATGTATTACTGATTAAAAATTGAGTAATGATTTATTATTCAATATATATATATATATATATCACAGGTAAAATTAATCAACGATCCATACCTTACAACCGAATACATGATATATCTTTTTAAACACGACTCTACTCACGGACCACTTCCTTTACCTCTGGAGTGTGATAATGAGTTTATAGTTAGTGGTGGTGAATACAATTTTAGTTTTGCTACACTTAAGAAAATTAAATCAGAAAGCTTAACCTTAAATGTTATTTTAATTTGCCATCTTTATTTTACAAGTACTGCAGATTTTAATAAACTCAACGTCCTCTATATATGAAACACAAAATAAAGAATATTAGCATGTAACTCTTGTAATTGCCAGAGAAATATTTTTTACACTTTAAATTAAATTTCAGTCTTCATGTGTGCTTACTTTTTATTTGATTTAATATTTAAGAGCGTGATATAAATATTACTTTGTATAAAAAAAAATCTTGAACTTCTTTATCGTTCCATAAGAAACAAGAATCGCCACGTCGCAAGAAAAGCAACCGTGGAAAATACCATGGAAGAATAATGGAGTGATGTACGTAATAGAAGCTAGTGGAGCATTCACATCTCTGGAGAAAGCAAGCGTAAGATTTGAAATTTATATTTTTCATTGCAACAGGATCTAATGTTAAATGTGAAGAATTATTAATTTGCCAGAAACTTGGAAAAGAATACTGATCTTCCTTAATAGTTATTAACACTTGTCACATTATATTGAAACTTAAACGAATCCTCTTAAACTATTCTATCTCTAGCAGCATCCGATGCCATACAGCTAGATTATTTGGCGTATCAAAAATAAAAATGGCTTATTATTGCAGTTGCACATCGATGGCGGCGCGAAAAGAGTTATTATCACTGCACCGTCGATCGACGCGCCGATGCTCGTTTTCGGGGTCAATCACACCTGTTACAACCCCAAGAGAGACGGTGTCGTTTCTGCCACATCCTGCACTACAAACTGCGCAGCGCCGATCGTCAGAATCATGCACGACAACTTCGAAGTTCTCGAGGCGATGATAACCAGCATACATGCGGTGACAGCGTGCCAAAATACCGTGGACGGTCCAATAGAGAAGGTTCCTCAGTGAAGATTTGTCTTGTTTTAAAAAATAGGTTTTCTTTTACATTTTTTAATTCGTGCATTATGAAAAATAAAAACTCAGTATGTATAATAATAGTGTGCACGGATTTTCAGTTAAGCCACGGGTGTTTCAACTACATACAGGCCAGTATCACGGGTTGTCTATTCGTGCAGGTTCGCAAGGTTGTTCACAACTGCGGGGAATTTCGGCAGCACACAGTCAATGGCACATCTGCCGCAGGGGTCTACGCAGTTGTGAACGACCTTACGCGCTTGCACGAGTAGGTAACTCGTCATACTAATCTGTATGTATTAAGTGAAACACCTGATACATGGCACGATAAAATATTTTTGTCTTTTTTTAAATATATTTCTATCTTTTTGTAACTATTTAACTAAATGCTCAGCATTACGATTTAAGAAGCCTTAAGTAATCGTTATAAAAAAAATAATTCATTCTCTTTGTACAATTATATTTTATACTCGCAGTATCGTCCTACGGCATTGTGGAGGGACGGTAGAGGCGCTCTCCAAAATATCATTCCGACCGCGACCGGCGCGGCCAAGTCGTTGGCCAAAATTATCCCCGAGCTGAAAGGCAAGATCTCGGCCATAGCGTTCAGGGTGCCGATCCCCAACGTTTCGTTATGCGATATGACATTCAGGTAATTGGCGGATGCGTACTCGCCGCGAGTTTGCCAGACGACTGACCCGTGAAATCCGGCGACGGCGTGCCCGACGTTTCGGTTGCATCAGTGCAAATGTAAGAAATCGCGCTCGATTTCGCATGAGGCAGCTGCTACAATTTCATTGATGCAATCGGAGTTTGACGCGAATTAAAGTATCCACGTTCGATGCTAAAAGTTCGATTCTTGTGCGTGCAACTGGAAGCGTATCTTGATCTTCTGCGACGCCGCTTCAGGGTCAATAAACCGGCGACGTACGAAGAAGTGAAAGAGGCGATGAGGGAAGCGGCGGAGGGGCAGCTGAAAGACGTGCTGGGATACACGGAGGACGACTGCGTGTCGTCGGACTTCAACCACACGACCTATTCCTGCGTGTTCGACGCCAAGGCGGGCATTCCGCAGACGAGCACTTTCATCAAGATCGTCGCTTGGTAATAACGCCGTCGACGCCGTCGTAAAACTCGGAATTCACAAATACGACTTCCCAAATATGCATAATCTAATATCTGCCCGATAATATAACTTACAAGTCAAAGATACAATTTCTTCGATCGCGCGCTAATATCTTGATGCCAATTTGATCCTGAAATCATTTTTCTTCCCTCAGGTATGATAACGAATACGGTTATGCGTATCGTGTAGCCGATTTAATTCAGTATATGTATAACGCCGATTCCGATAATGTTCCTGTAACTGGACGAGTTCTCGAGCATGGTGATGATTAGAAGCAAATAAACGTGAAAACTTAAAACTTCAATTACTTAAAACGCAATTATTTATTTTAAAATAAATAATATATATTTAATACACGTGAAATACATATATATTCAAATACATAGTCAACATACTAAAGTACACGGATATAAAATTATGAAAATAAATTGTAGTAAAGTAATTAATTATATATAAAATAAACATTATGATTAGATTTTATTTCGAAATCTAACACATAGATATTCGAAAAATCTGGTTAAAAGAGATTATAAAATTAATTATTGAAAAAAGTTATATATAGCCTATGAGTTGCATATTATACATTATTTATGCCTGCAATACCTGAACTCTTGATATCTGTCACGTTAATGATAAACGGATAGATTATGTACACGGAAATAGATCCAAAAATATTGAAAGAGTTTGAGAGCTTCTGTTGATACCGGCACACGGCGTCTGGTTGAAATTCGCGGCGCGCAACAACATGGCGGCAATCGATAACGAGGTCACGTGAGCTTCCGAGCGCCGACGACGGGACACGAGCCGCACGGAGTGCCGTTTTATATTATCGCCATCCGTGCCCTTCAAATGACACTACTTCGTTGGAAGCCGCAGTGAACGGAGCTGGTTTTACGGTACGCCGTAAGTATCACTTCCACGTTTGACGTTTTACTCCAATTTTCCTCTTTCCCTCTGTTTCCCCGCTCCTGCATGACCGTCACCGTCACTCGTCGCTAATCGTCATTATTTCGCCGGTATTACACGCGTAACACCGTCGCGACGTCTGCCGTCCGGCCATCCCGCGGCGTACGCCGCACCGGCCATTCTCGCGATGTCGTCGGTTGAACGGGTTGGACCGGTAGGTATTTGCCGACTTTGCCGTCGCGAGACAGCTGCCGAACGCGATTCGGCTGCATTCCCGCATGAGAAGCTTCGAAAAGCGCGACGTGACGAGGTCGAGATGATGTAACGACCGGGCGGTGCGATACGTTTTCCTTGCCCATTCGTGACGTTCGCGCGTTGAGATTCGTTGGAAACCCTTCGACGACGCGGACGGCGATCGTTAAACGGCCTTCACGTAGTTAATTCTTGCTCAACAATTACACGCTGTACTAGCGTTTGATTGCGATGTAACAAGAGACGCATGCCGGCAGACGTACTGCATCATCGATTTTGCGCGATTTTGATTAAAGATTTTACGTCAATAATATCTAAATTTAAATACTGATCTATATTAAACTGTATTAAATATTGTATATAAAATTTATTTTGCGCGATTTAGTAGTTTCCGCTTATTAAATCCAGCTATTTTCATACTTTATCTTATTAAGTCATATATATAATATTTAATCAATTAGTCATATTTCGAAAGCTTAGGAATCGTTGTTTTAAATGTAATAAACGCGATTTTGCATCTTAAAAGTTGCTGTAAACAAAAGAATCTATAGACTAACAGAAAAACCAGTTTATTCTTAATTAATTATATATGAATAAATACGAAATCATCGTAATTTCGGTCTCGAATACGAATAAGAATACAGCATTAGTTAGTTATAAAAATAAATTGTGCTTTTGTTAGAAAAAAAGATTCGATTGCGCAAAATTGTAGATAACGTAATACTTTTCATCTTCTATGCATTTGTCGAGTAAGGAAGACTTCGACTAAATTTCGATTAACTCGATCGATGATTAATTCTTATACGGAAATCATTCTAATCTTTCTTTTCGTGTGCCGAGAAAAAAATAGAGTAATCTGTCCTTATTAAATACTTCAGATATAGCTTAATTAATTAATCGGAGCTCGATCGAAGTTGCCGAAAGGCCAAATAGATTTCTCTCGATGCGAATTACGTCAGATTGCAACACACGATTTTGCATCGCGATGCGCGGCGGATTTACATACGTCAGTTTTATCGGACCACCGATCCGATAATCCCACGCACGCGAGGTCAGGATCATTTTCAAGGACATCCGGGGATGTCGAGGAACTTGGGACACACCCCCCTTCAACCTTGCCTTGACCTACAAGATTCCCTGGTGCCCAATATCGTACGTGCCGCCGAGGCATGTGCCAAGACTGTTGCCGCCGCTTTTAGCGATAAATTCAAGACTAAATAACGTTTACGTCGCGTCCGAAATTATATAATAAGCCATACAAGAATCTCTGATAATTCCGTATTTGTAACTCCATTATATCTTTAACAATGAAATATAGGAAAGATTTTTCAATGGATTTTATATTCTGTCTTAATTCAGCAACGATATTATCGAAACATTTTATCTACAGTATAACGTTTTTGATTAATTTGATTAATTTAATATAAAACAAAACGAACCGATACAGTTAAGCATATGAGTAGTTTTCAGTTGCGTCTGTGCGATCAACTTTCATTTATGTGATATTTATGAGCATCTTTGAAACGCGATTGATATTCTGAAAATAGCGGGGAAGTGACGAATTATGATATGTCGCGCATCTATTCTCTAACCTAATGTCCAATAATTTGTTACAATAATTCGTAACGATGAGATTGACTCTCTCGCATCTGCTTCACACGACTACGCCGGTTTCCGCGATCACGCGGAAAACGCGTGGCCGTTGCGTAGCATCCAATTATAATTTTCTCGCTCGATTTTCCAGTTGCAATCAAGACGACGACATGAGCAAAATCGGAATTAACGGATTTGGCCGTATCGGCCGTCTCGTGCTGAGGGCTTCCCTGGAACGTGGTGGTCAGGTATACGTCGATAAGAAAGCCGCGATTATCGTAAATCAGCCGGGTACACGCAATTTTTGTACTAATCCGGGATCTCTGCCAATCAGGTCGTCGCCATCAATGACCCGTTCATCGGTCTCGATTACATGGTCTACATGTTCAAGTATGACTCCACCCACGGTAAATTCAAGGGAGAGGTCAGAGCCGAGGGCAACTGTCTCGTCGTAAACGGAAACAAGATCGCCGTCTTCAGCGAGCGCGAACCGAAGGCGATCCCGTGGGCGAAGGCCGGCGCCGAGTACATCGTCGAATCCACCGGCGTGTTCACGACCATCGAGAAGGCATCCGTATGTATAAAAAAAAAAAAAAGATTCATACTTAAGAATTTCAATGGAATTTCCTCGTTTGCATCCGAGTTCAACATTTTTTTTTTATAATGCGTTTGCAGACTCACTTGGAAGGTGGCGCCAAGAAAGTCATCATCTCCGCCCCGTCAGCTGATGCGCCGATGTTCGTCGTCGGTGTGAACTTGGAGGCTTACGATCCAAGCTTCAAGGTCGTCTCTAACGCCTCGTGCACCACAAACTGCTTGGCACCCCTCGCCAAGGTGGTCCACGACAACTTCGAGATCGTCGAGGGCCTCATGACAACCGTACACGCGATTACGGCCACCCAGAAGACCGTCGACGGACCTTCTGGCAAGGTGTGGTACACGATACACGATTCTGTTTTAGCAAGAAAGATAATTCGAGATTGTCCTCGTTATGTAACATCGTTTATTACGCTTTTCCGGTGACAGCTGTGGCGTGACGGCCGTGGCGCAGCACAGAATATTATTCCTGCTGCAACTGGAGCTGCCAAGGCAGTTGGCAAGGTCATTCCCGCCCTCAACGGTAAGCTGACCGGCATGGCCTTCCGCGTACCCGTGCACAACGTATCCGTGGTCGACTTGACGGTTCGACTCGCCAAACCCGCCTCCTACGACGCTATCAAAGCCAAAGTGAAGGAGGCTGCTGACGGCCCTCTGAAGGGTATTCTAAGCTACACCGAGGACGACGTTGTCTCGTCCGATTTCATCGGCGACAACCACTCCAGCATCTTCGACGCCAAGGCTGGCATACCTCTGAACGACAACTTCGTGAAGCTGATCTCGTGGTACGACAACGAGTTCGGTTACTCTAGCCGAGTTATTGATCTGATCAAGTTCATGCAGAGCAAGGACAACTAAAAAAGGGTCTCGCAGAAGCCGATTGTTCACCCGTGTCCTCCTAGCTCCGGCCTCGCCGTACCGCGAAGTCACTGTGTGGAGCATATCATTGTAAAAAAAAAGCTGCTGTAAGAAACACACTGTATTAATTGGCGCCATTACTAACTTTTAGCAAGGATCTATTTGGAATATAAAGCCAAAAAGATGTTAGAGCGTACATTCTTTCTCGCACAGTTAATAGAATTGTAGATAAAGTGATGTCTATTCGTCGCTCTGATTGAAATACAAAATAAGACAGGCTCTAGTGTTCATATCTAAAAAAATCTGCATATTTATCTTGTTACTATTACAGCCAATTTGTCAATAAAACAAACGTGTAAATGAATATTCATATAACTTGAATATTATGCCTGCAGTAGATCCTGCAGTATTGCAGTGTAAGCATTACGTAAAATCAGAAGTGTATGACAATAGGACTATAGTTCGAGTTTGTTTCACTAAATTTATTATCGATCGCGGTTTTATTCAATCGAATTTCGTCACAGTGCATCGCCACAAGGGGGGCGATTTTATTGTACTTGTATAGAATTGCAATTGTAATTGCAATACTCAAACTTTCATGCATTCATGCATTCATATTCAAGAGATATATTACAAGTATTTCTAATTTTTTTTTTTCTTCTGCATAATCAACATTATTTTTCCATTCACACAATGACATCAATAAAAATTGTTATGAAACTAAAGTAGTTTCTTTATTCATACTTGACAGACACTTCTGTATATGTATATTCTACATCGTTACATTGCTTTTTTTTTACAGGACTGCAGATAATAAATCAGAGATAATTCTGATATAAGTATTAATTTTCTATAATTTTTACACAATACCTATAATTACAAAAAATCTTTGTTGCATGACTCGTTGATTTTCCAAGCTTTTACTTCTAAGTAATCTCGTGATATTCGACAAGACGATACTGTCGATTACATTGTCGACGACTATATATGTATATTTCAAAATTTCGCGTTATATGGCACAAAGAGTTATTAGTAACAACGGTCGCTTGGCAAATTTATTTACCTGCTACTTGTAAACAAGGTAAAATTTTGAAAATGTGATAAAGTTAATCACGAATTAATATATATTTGATTGAATAAAAATGGCAATTTTTATAAATAAAGCGCTGAGATTTATATAGAGCTGAGCCACGGAGATTGAATTTTAGTCGAGAGTTTAATCGCGAATTGTAGAGAAGCACGAAGTTTGAAAATTTTATTTAAATAATAGTAATTTTTCTATAAAGCAATTCTATGTCTATTGAGTAATATCGCTACTATTAAAAATATCTGCTATTAAAAAAATAACTAACTGGGAAGAATGACGATTATTGTAATAACTCGATTTTTGTTGCGGATGTGGCTTTGATAGATCTATATTCTTCTCAGGCAATGGTTTGCACCGACTATAGCATCTATTTCTTTAAAACTACAATAGGAATCGATATAATCGTTTCAAAGAATTGCCACACCAAAATCGACGTATTCAACGTGAATTGATTCTGAACATTATACATCTATATAAATTTATTTTTTGAAGTATTCTGTTCCTGCAGATTCCATTTTTCTCGCATATATTTTTCTTCAACGTTTAACAGGTATTTTTCGTAGGTACTTGTTATCACGGAATAAAGTATAACTTCATAACAGTCCTGATTATCCCATTTCTCCGTTGACGCTCATCTTTACGTAAGCGTTTCACATAGTCGTATGAAAATTCAATTCAAAATACAATTCGATTTTGTTGCAAACAATAAATACTTATTCGTTCTTTATAGTACAATTCAAAGCTCAAAATAGATATGGTTCCGTTTACGGCGAACAAAGCTCTGTAGAGGAGATTCATCACGAGGAATATGAAATATATAATTCTCATAAAGTTAACAAATCTTCACGCATAGAAATCACAATTAGAAGTTTCAAATTATCTGCACTGAGATGGAATAACAATATGTGACAGATGCACTCGTATATGCGTGCGGCATGCTTATGGAAATGTATATATATGTATATATAAATTCGTGGCGATGAAAAGACGGAAGTTTCGATGCAAAACATATAATATACAAGTCAGTAAATCACAGGGGGAAATTCGATAGCACAGGCATCAAACCTGAGTGAATTTTTCAACACTTTTACATATAAACGTGAACAATAGCTCGTAAACTTGATAAAAGCAAATTCGCAAACGCTTGTTATATATCAATATAGAGATCATAATCGGTTTTGTATATACATGATTCATAATTTATTCATAGACACTCTTCTTTCAACCTCAAGTATAAAATATCTATGTAATATTTTTTTTTTGTTTTGTAAATCGCGCGTCCCCTGCCGCATCTGTCTCTACGTTGATCGTTATGAATGTGAATGAATACTTCGTTGGGAAAAGAGGAATTCTAGACTAGCATAACGTATTAAATACATGTGTTTACAATGATTTGAGGATACATAATACCTCGTAACTTCGAACGAATGAATGACAGCGAATAGTAATCACATCAAGTCAAGAGCAAGAGTTTTGCGCGCAGATTTATACGTTCTTGGAGCGCGCTGGCCAGTTCACGTGTCAGTTCTTCACAGACTAAGCGTAATTCCGCATTCTTTTCCCTTAATTCTTGTAAGGTCAATATCTTTTCATCCTCCGCTTCGTTCTTACTCTCTTCTTCGCCGCCGTCTCGTTCTGTCAGGATTACATTTCAATTGTCAAACATAATATTACAGAAAACAAAGATATGATCGAAAAGACAGTATCTTTATATAGGGAGTATCTTTAATACTTTAAAAAAGAAACATGCATTTCTGCTTATAAATGATGAGAATTAGTATGTTACAAAAAACAAATCGTAAGTAGAGAGAAAACGCTAAATGTTGTTGAGAAATTAAATAATGAGATAATTTCTTACTTGGACTCGGTTTTCTATAAATGTGAAACGCTCCGCATACACCAGTAAATTGTTGAGATTGTGATATCGTGTTTTCTATAGATGGAACCGTATTCTCAGGCAATTCACTCTTGGGAGAAAAGTGGGAGAAGTCAGCGACAAAAGCTTGACTTTCGCTTAACGTTCTTTGTCCCTCACCCTCGCTCCTTTGACCGACCAGCTTGCGAGGCGAAGTCTGCAGCAAAAACGGACCATTATAATCCCTGTCTTAAAAAAACATTTGCGGAAAGTTATAATTTCCGTTGAAATATCTTTTTTACAAGAACATATAGAATGAAGTATTTCTTTAAAATAGATACAAGAAAATCGTATACAAGAAACTTACAATTCCTGGCGAGATTCTAGGTGGCACGAGCGGTGGTGCCCCAAGAAAACTTTGACCATTTTTTCCTGTAACAAAATATAAACTTGTAGCATAAGACTCTGGTTTCGTAACCACAGTGTCGTATTGTGAAATATCGGCAACGGTACCGTACCTAATTTATTAAGATCGAGACTAGAACTGCGCGCGTGTGTTCTGTACGGTCTGGGTGGCGGTGGAGGCGGCGGTTCCTTCTTCGGAGTCACGATAACGGCGTCTTCGGGTGCCGCGGGAGGTTTCTTTGCGAGAGGTCGTTGCACTAACGACGCCGCAGAATGCTGCAGATCGTCATCCCCCAGGGTTGTGCAGCTGCTGCTGCTGCCGTTGGCGCCCGAGGCGAGAATCGCCGCCTCGGGCGTTAAGCGCAACGGCACCGGGTGCAGGATCTTCGGGTCGCGTTCGACGGCTGACTTTTGGAAGTCGAAATTCACCAGCTGCAACCCCGGGCTGGTGACCGAGGAGCTGCTCGCTCCGGTCGGCGAGTCCACGAACTTCGTCCACTCCTTGTTCTTCTCGCGGGCGTTCGCGGAGTTGGGTGGTGATTTTTGAGCGGTTGTCGCCGGTGGGATTTGCGGCGGCGCGGCAGTTGTTGCTGTTTGCATGACTAACGGGATCGACAAGGACGGAGGTAGAACGTCGGGCAGAGGCACGTGATTCCTCCTCAGCACGACGAGATGCATAGCCACGTAGAATTCCTGTAAACTGAGCGCCCCGTCCCTCGTGACATCCGCGAGCTGCCAGATGCGCCGCAACTCGGAAACGGGAAGCCGCGACTTCTCGAAGAACGTTCTGGCCACGGGCCCGGCCAGAAGGCCCTCCGGATCGGACTGCAGCTGCGCGAATTGCGCGGCGTAGTAATCGCGCTGCTCGTCGCTGATAATCCACACTTCCTCCGGCGGGAAGCCCGTACCGTCACCCTCCCCGTCGCCCTCGTCGCTGCTGTGACGCTCGGAGCTCTCCTCCTCGGTGCCCAGAAGCTGTCTCTGCTCTTCGGAAACCAGCAAGCCTTGCCAGCCACCGGAAACGGAATCCAGGATTGTCTCACCACCCAGCATACCGTCATTTCTCTCCTGAGTCACGCTGTTCGTCGGTGTAGGGGAATCTGTGCTGCCGCCAGTCTCGCGCGGGGACTCCGCTTCGCTCTCGCTCTCGGTAGTGCTCTCGGGAGCGTGATGCCGACCCTTTGCGCCTCTGGTTATGTCGGGACTCCTTCTGCCGTCCTCGTCGCCGGGGGTCGGCCACGTGAATCTTGGCAAGGTAATAACGTCCAACGACGCGGTTATCATGTCTCTGGTGATCTCCAGACCGGCCTGGTGGACCGCGATGAGCTTCAGCACTGCATAGAATTGCTTCTTGCCCAAATGCGTGTTGCCTTTGGCTCCCATGCAGATGTCCAATATCTATATGCAGAAAAGGGATAAACATTTACTATTTATATGCGTTAACAAATGTATATATATATATGTAATCAAGTTTCTACAGAATGCTCCAGCTTTATCTTACTTTCTCTAAAATATTGTGACAACTGTCAAATCTAATGGCAACTAATAGCAGTCTCGTGCTTTTCGCTAAAAATAACGTAACGCCGCAAGAAAAACGTAAGGATCCTCGCAAAGCTAGAGATTGTCATGAGAAGCGATAGAGAAGCGGCTCGATATATTTTTCCATCGACGAATTGTAATCGGCTTGTCAGTTGCTACATAACCTCCACGCGGACTGCGACGTCTCGTATATACACACATCTGTCCCGATACACACGTATGTCATATCGAAGCGAGAAGCTCTCGGACCCACCGAGACGAGAACTCTGTTCGCGGCGCGGTGCCGACGGCGGGGAAAACGTCAGGTCGTCACTTTCACCGCGCCACCGAGCAGCTCACCTTCATCGTGACGTCCCGCGGCAGATTGGCCGAGCGCAACAGCTCGGCGACTTTGATCACGGACACGCTGTCACCGTCCGCGTTCTCGCAGCAGTAGATGAATATGTCGCCGTAGTAGCGGTGCTCGGTCGCGGTCAGGTGCAGACTCGCCATCGTCAGCAGCTCCCAGTCCATCTTGACTGCGGTCTGGCGCGTCCGCGCGGTGCCGAGAGAGCGGTGCTCGTCCCCCGGGCTGCCTCGTCCGTCCCGGCTGCCGACGCGTCGTCTCGGAGCAGGGCGCCGCGCTCTCCTATACCTCGCACGCGGCACTTCACTCGCGAATCTGCTTCACGCTCT
The DNA here is from genome assembly GCF_000956235.1 of Wasmannia auropunctata. Lineage (NCBI taxonomy): Eukaryota > Metazoa > Arthropoda > Insecta > Hymenoptera > Formicidae > Wasmannia > Wasmannia auropunctata. The sequence continues at coordinate 1,393,700 of NW_012026814.1, forward strand.
GCTTCACGGCGCTCTCCGGCAGCGGTCTCCGCATCTCTTTCTCGCGGCGGCGGCGGCCCTCCGCGGGGAAGGAACGCGAGAAATCGTCGTTCTCGCTGGCCGCAAGCCCGTTCGCGTGATTATCGCTGTCTCCGGCTGACTGGCTGGCTGACTGACTGGCGCGATGTTTGACATTACCAATATTACCATAATCCGTGTCGACTAACTCGCCCCGCCAGTTAAAGTGTCAACTTCTGAGCGACGATGCGTGCGCAGCAACGTCGGGGATTTACGATACATATATATTTATAATATATATTATAAACTAACAGCTCCGTGCGTAATAATATGTATTTCAACTTCCTATAGTTATACTTCATATAATACGCAATTTTAACTCCGCATTTATAATATATATTATAAGTTATAAATTTCAGTTCCGTATCTTAATTGCGTTTTCAGCTTCGTTCTTTGAATCTCCACGACATCTCGAGACAGCGCGTGTCGGGCTTCGTGAAATAAAATCTGCAGTATAATACTTTCAATTTTTACATTCATTTTACTTACGCGCTAGGCCGCAAACAGCTATAAGACCTATTGTTAGAAACGAAACAGTAGTATTTAGATTGGTCAACGTAATATATTTCACGATTGATATCACTCTGATCTAACGATACCTCGACGAGGAGCATCGAAGTTAAAAGATCAAATTGTTTCATTAAGTAATAGCCATAACAATGAACGTGGAAATTACATTATATCGTCGATACTTCGCTATATATCGCGCATATTACTTTCCTTTTCATACAAAAATAAATTCGATATATTGTCCGATGATCGCGTTTAATACAGTTTTTCTTTTCTCACTAAGATATCGCTATGAAATTGGGAAATTGCTGCAGCAGACGGAGCACACACGCGCATTTTTCATAGAGTTTAATATAATCATCCGGAGACAGAAAAAAAAAATTCAACAAGCGGTTTATGTTATCGGACAGCGATACCGATTTTTTTTGCGAGAATGAAAGAAAGAAACCACCTACGACATCATTAACCAGTAGAAAATCATCTCGTGACTAGAAGACATTATTACACGTACAATATCCTGTAAAGAATGTTAATCTCGCTAGTTAGTTCCGTTGCAATAGTTTGATTTGGAGTTTTTTTGTTTCGACGAGAAGCGACGGTCAGTAGAGCGAAGAATCCTCCGCGATGATCGATGTGGGAAATACTTTTCCTCGTGCTATCGTAGCGTCCCGCGATCGATTTCTATCCGGATGTCTTGAGCCGCAGCTGCGTTAACGAGTCATCTCTCGGACTGCCGGTAATATTGTCAAAGTCCAAATTGCCGAAATGTTCCTCGAGTAAATCCTCCAATTTCTTCGAGAGCACCTCAATCTTCCTCGTTCGCTCGTTGTCGTGCTACGAGAAGAAAAAAAATTCGTTTTCTGAAACTGTAATTAAAATCTACGCAAATTAAACAGAACTGACAGAAATCAGCTTTTCGAGATTAAATTTCTGCTTTTTTTTTTTAAGACGTTCAGAATTACTTTGAATTACTTTTCGAAATTAAATGAGATTAAAGTGAAATTAAATGAAATTACTTGATGTAATATTTCGTGCAGCGATTTATCGTATTAATTTTTACCGTGCGATTCTTTTATGATAATTAAATAAATAAATGGAACAAAAAAAAAAGGAAAAAGCGTCGCAAACCTGATGATATAATCTCGCGTTGTTAATAATGCGACGGAAATCTTTTACGGCGTGTTCGACTTTATGGTAAATCCGATTCTTCAGCTTATACTCGATGATCTCGAGAAACATCGGGCTCTTGACGACCTTGCAGTAATCTTCCATCTGAAAATTGAAAAGGATATTTACATCAAATCATGTACATTTCCGTATTGCTACTTTTCTTTTTTTTTTTTTTTAACTAACTATTAATGTGGACGAAGACTGGCCGTCCTTATTATCGTACGAGGGTGCGTATTTGATGATTCTCGCCTCGTTCATCTGCCAGATAGTACGATGAATCATCTCCAGCTTGTTGAACGCCAGAGAGTTGAGGCTCTGTTTTCTCCTGGAGCCGCACCACACCGACCAGCCGCGCTGATCGCCCGATTTACTGGCGCACTTGCCTTCCAAGTGTTCCAAGTCCTTCTTCTTGCCGTGGCTCGTTTTCGTGGTAGTTGACAATTTCGGCGTTATATTGTTCACCTTGACAGCGCCGACTTTCCTGCACGATCCCTCCTCCGATTGGAGATCGTCCGCATTTTTCACCGTTTTCTTGTCGGCCGATCTTCGTGACTTGTGTAGAAGTTGATAGGATTGCTCGGGGTCTTTCCTCTGGCACTTGCGGCCAGGAATCGGTATTACGGTGGTCACCGACGAGTCGGTCGCGCACGACTTGAGCGGCTCTTTCTTTTCCAGGTGTAGGCTGCTCGTTTTCATGGATCTTCGCACCGTTTCGGAATACGTGGCTCTACCGACGTGGCTTTCCAATTCTTTCGTCGGCGTATCGTCGCTCTTCGCGAAAGAACCGGAAACGTGCTCGCGAGAGAAGATCGCTGGGTATTCGCTGTCGACGATCGTCGCGCGCGTCTTTATATCTAAATTCGCGGTTAACGGCGACACGAGCTGATCCGGTTTCACGTCAATTCCCGAGCTGTTCGAGGACCCCGAACTACGTTGATCCACGTCGTCCTTACGTCGCTTCTGCTTGCCGACGGTACTCGCGTTACTGAGTGTCCTGATCAGCCAGGAATCCGTTTTCACGTTGGTCTTGATGCCGAGAGCTATTGAACATGCTTTTTAGAAAAGGATTGTTTTGCTTATTACTAGGTACCACCTGCAAAAAGATCGCGAGACATATTTTTAAGTAGTTTCGATAATCCGAGTAGTAACGAAATACGCGTGAGATCTTCGCGAGAAAATTTATTATTTCAATCTAACTTTGCAACATTGCTGCTCTAATAAAATTAATCAGTTCCTTATCTAAAAGGTATATAATAAAAATATATATAATACATAAAGTTCTTTACAATTCTCATCCTCGCGCGACTGGGACACCGATACTACGCTCGTGCTGGGCGATAATCTGCACGTGGACCCCGAGTCATCCTCCGAGGCTTCGTAGGAAGACGCGCAGTCGACGTTATCGTGCTTCAGGTCGCTCTGCTGCGACGTGATTGCTAACGCCTCAGCATGTTCTTCGTTCTTGTCTTCCTTCTCGCTGCTACTGTCGTTGCACTCGACGTTCTTGAACGTGTTACCGCAGTCTTTCACGTTAAGGGCCTCGAGAAGTATCTCAGCCGAGGCGCACGCCGCCTTCCAGGTGACGTCCTGACGAGCGTCCTGCGACAGAGATTCCGTGCGTTTCAGGATCCTAGGTGAGCTCTCGAGGTTGAACAGAGGCACGGGCAACTGCGAGGCTGGCGGAAACGAGGTCTTAATCAGCGTGGCATTGGTGACGTTGGTGGACAAGGTCGTCGCGTTCGTGTGAGACAGAGGCGTCGATGACGCCGGTATCGATACGCCTTTCCCGTTATTATCGCACACGCTGTGACGACCGCTCGCGTGTACGTTGCGAGACGTCGTGCTGTTGCTCGATCGACGATTGAGTCGTCTCTGATGTCTCTTCTTCGGCACGTTGTAGCTGCCCGGTTTCATGTACACCCGCACGTCCTCGGAGCTGTCGTACTCTTCGGGCGCGTGTTGCACGTGGTAACGATTGCCGGCGAAGCTGCCGGCGGCCCAGGGTGTGCTCTGGATATTCGGCAGATTCTGCAACGCCTGGAACTGCCGATTTGCGTCGATCTGCGGTTGCTTGGCTATGATCATCGAGTACTTCGGCATCTCCTGAACGAACAGTCGCGGCGCCGAGTTCTCGCTCGTCCTCGGCTCCTCGAAAGTCGACGCGACCGCCGGGGGCTGCGAGTTTCGCATGCTGGCGAACCAGGCCGACAAATTGGCCGCCATTTCCTCGGACTCCTTGTCGAACGTCCGCGGCTCGATCTGACTGAGCAGGGTCATCTTATTTCTAGGCACAGCCGGGAGTTCCAGTTGATCAGTTTGCGATCTGCCGACGTAAACCGGATTGATGTTCGCGCTTTTAGCTCCGTAAATTTGTTCGTTGTTCCTGCCGCTTCTCGAATTGATATCGGTACTAGGATAGGATCCCGAAGAGGGATAACTGACGCTGTATACTGGGACTCCCGGACCGGATGTGGGATACGAAGAGTCCGAGTGGCCGGGTAAAGGAAACGTGAAGGATAAACAGTTCCGCGCATACAGTCCGCTGTAGCTCATAGGTGCGTTCACCGCTGGATGCTGCAGCCGAACGGACTCGGCGTTATCGAGCAACGTAAGCTTATCATCCGTGTGATCGTGCCTTCTATCCTTCGTCACGTCTCCGCTGCTTTCCATCACTTTGTTTCTCAGCTGGCAGAATTCGGCGTTCAACGATTTCTGAGTGAAATCGAATTTCTTGAACGGCGTGTCTTTCGTGCGAAGTTTATGACTTGCCAGACCACCGACGTCGATGGTGCGAGACACGGAGACATTCGGCACGGACTTCGTGGTGTTAATCACGGACGACAAATTCTCGGTAATCGTCCACTTGCTCCGCAATTTGCTCTCTTTCGAATTCGTCGATTGTTGGTCCTGCTGACAGCTGGAATTGTATTGAAAATTATGCAGACCGCTCGTCGGTAGCGACGCCGACGTCTCGCTGCGCGGTTTCTCCAGCGAAGAGTTTTTTCCAGTCGCACTTTGTTCAGAAAAAGAGTTCGAAGGCAGCGGAACGAAGAGATCGTAGGTCGTGTAAAGCGACACGTCGCCTGGGAACGACGACGTCGCGTTGCGTTTCTGATCCGTCACCTCCTTGTTTTCTCCGAACTTCTGGAAGGTCCGCACTATTTGCTTCAGCAATTCGCACGTGCTCTCTTCCCACGTCTGGAAGCGCGCGATCAACTCGGGATCCAGTCTGTCCAATAAGTTGGGAAAATGTTGCTTGTTCAGATAGTTATCGAGACTCAGCCATCCGTTGCTGATGCGCAGGAGAGCGTTCACGAGATCGTCGGCGAAGACGCGGTCGCCCGCGAAGACCGGGATGCAAGTCGAGGATTTTGTAATCGCCGTCCTGGTAGCGGACGACAGACACGTCAACCAGTTCCGTTTAGAGTCCGTTTGCGAACCGTCGAAATCGAGAACGCTCTCAGCCTGCGTGCATCCCCAGTAAGCTGTCTTTCGAATCAACTCCGGATACTGCGATCTATCGGCACACGGACCGTCCGTTTGAACGCCTATCGACGCTCTGTTCTCGTACTCGGAGCAGAAATCGATGAACCAGCTCGCCTTGTTCGACACATTGTCGCCCGCGCCGCTGAACAACGTCGTGGAATCAGCCTTGTTGCCGGGCTTCGATTCCTCCTTGCCCAAATCGTTCGACGACGTGGTGTTACACAGAGCGGAGACCATCTTCTCGGCCTCGATGGTAAAGTCAAAGCTGGCCGAGGATTCGTCAGAGTAATGCTCCTCGTCCGTTTTCGCGACGACCGAAAGAGACTTCTGCAAAGCGCGCTCGGCAGACTCGAGGCTCCTACTGTTTCCTGCGACGTTGGTTTGCGCGTCGTTTTTGGCGAACGTCTCGATCTGGGCAGGCCAGCCGTTCTCGCTGTGACCGATTGGAAGGACCTGAGACTCGCAAGCGCTCGATATCTTGTCCGCGTTATGCTTGAGCGAAGTGAAATCTAACGAAGGCTTGTCTCCTCGCGGTGGTGCAAGCACTAAGCCAACGGGCGGATTCGAGAAGAGTGGAGAGGACTGCACCGTTACTGGGAATTGACTGTTGTTGAAGCTAGCTAGGCTGGCAAGCGGAAAGGACGAGTTGGCGTTGACGGTTTGCAGGCTGCAAGTATTTGTGGCCGAGATGTTGTAGTACGAACTCTGCATCTGCGGATGTTGCTGCTGCTGCTGCTGCTGCTGCTGCTGATGCTGTTGCTGGATGTTCTGTCGGTCTTGAATAAGGCAGAGAGTCTGCACATCCGGCGGCTTGAAATTGAGGGGCTGCGGTAACAGATGCGTCACTCCGGAATTGTTACTGTAATGCTCGCCGTGCAACGGTCCAGCGTGAGTAAACGTGGATGAGGCTACTAAGAAGGATGTGGTTGACGGGGGGATCGATGTAACGTTGGTGGACGGTTGGTCGAAGAGTACCACGGGTTTTGGGTTGTACGAGAGTTGCTGTTGCTGCTGTTGATAGTATTGCTGACCGCGGGACGGCTTGTTCTTGACGTGCCATCGATTATTCTTACCTGCGTCCGCGTGGAATATTTTAATTGTCATTCTCGATTAACGTAATTACATTTTAGATTTATGTAACGATGATTATGATCGTTATTATGTGATTTTTTTTTGTATCGCTTTCAATGTCATTTCATCACTGAGAAACTGTTTTGAAACAGGACCGAGAGAAAGAATGAAAAAAGGAAGGAAGAGATTGATTTATAAGATTAATTCGAACAATCTAACTTTCGGACCTTGAAGATGTAAATGGGCGGAACTCGGTGAAACAACGTGAGACTGAACGCTCGGATAAACACACGAAGGATGAAGCGCTGTTCCACACGGTTGGAGAGTCACCATTGGGTTACTGACGGGAGCATACAGAATTTGTTGTTGTTGCTGCTGCTGCTGCTGATGATGATGATAAACGGACGACGTTGTCGATGGGCTTGGGATCGGGGATGACTTGAGATGATGTACGGACGATCGATTTGAACGCGTGGCCGTCGGGCGCATGATCCGTTTTGATTTTTAAATCAAAACTGAATCCTCCGCCGTCTCCGAGTCGACGTTAGCAGCTTCTATTAAACGACAGAATCTGTCATGTTATCGGTGTTGCAATGTTATTGTCCGTGATATTTATCGTGAATCATTTAAACTTATATGCAATTGGTTACGTTCTTCGTATTCACACGTCAAATTATATTACTTCAATACATTAACTTCGCATTAATGTTATATTATACTGAACTTTATACAAAATAATTATTTACTTGACTAAGGCCATAACGCCGTTGTAATAATATATATTGCAACCGAAATGCATCACATTAAATGTAATAAAGTTAAGATAATTGTTAATTAAAAAATCCTTATATATACTTTTTTTTGAACTCATAGTGATAGTCGTTTATCTAATCGGGATGAACGTAGCTGATGTATCAGCTGTCGATTGATCATTTAATTTCTTATCGAGAATAATTTTTATGTATTTATAAAAAAATCATTATTTTTATTCCGCACTGTTTTTAATAAGCAAATAGTTCATATGTAGAATAATATTGTTAAAATAATACTGCCTCTCTGATCCAACAGTATTTTACTATAATATCGATTCTCGGTAACAGAGTAGTATACTGGAAGATATATTAGATAATTACTATACATAATCAAAGTAATTTTTTATTTAAAAAAGAGAAATCGTAATATATAAATCAAAACCAAATGTTTTAATATCGCTAATATTAATTGTAATAATATCGTTAATATTCTATCATTACTAAGCAACGGAATAAGCATGCATGTAACAATATATTACAAGAAAGGTACAGAACAGACTAACAGATGGCTCTTCCAGGTAAATTTTATGCAGTTCTAAGATCGAATATACTGAGCAAAAGCAAAATTGATATGCCTAAATGCTATTGTTGAGCGATCATTTAAAAAAATAGAAATTTGAAAGTAAATATATTTACATAAATATAATAAATTTATTTTTAAAAAGTAACATGTTTTATTTACATGTAAAAAGTGTTATAATAAAAATTTCTTTATTAAATACAGTATAAAAATTTATTTTTGCAGTTAATTTAGAGATTTATTCTTTTCCCCGCTTTATTTCCATTTCTTCGTCATCATCTACTTCCGATTTTTCTGCAAATTCTATCGTAAACACCGACTTGCCCAATATTCGCTTTTCTGAAATAAAACCATAATTTTTTTTCACTTAGTCTGTCGCGTAAAATGTGGATTTAATTTTATAATGATGACTTACTTGCTTTTAAAAGAAAAAGTTGACATTCGTTTAATATAACTGCTTTCGCTCTATCTCGTCTCAAGCCTAACACAGATCCACTATGCATTTAATAATTATGGATAATATAGTCTATGCAATACTTTTAAGCATACAATTTTGTCTATGTTTTACATAAAGTTCTATGACATTATACATTAGATCAAAGGATACAGGTTTATAATATCATAAGGACTCCTGATTAAATGCTTGCTGTTTGCACCACTGGATATAATTACATTCTATAACATAGAAACAGACCGTCTTATAAATAAAATAAGCGTATTTAAAATTGTATTATAACATATATGCTATATCATAACATTATCATATTTATCCCAGCAGTTATCAGTAAAATTAACTTGCAATGAAAATCTAATATCAATACGTATGCAATACACAGATATTACATACTTACCATGCTTATGCGACACATTTGTAGTTGATAAGAATGATGAAGAGTTGCTACGCGTGTTTCTTGTCTCAAAAGATCTACATATCGTATTTCAAAATACAAATCTCTTGCTATTGCCTGCCGATATACTTTTCGATTTATTTTTATGCCAGAAATTGTTGGACTTATCGTAATGAGATCTGCTTTTAATTGTGAACAAGCAAACTAAAAAAAAGAAAATAAGAAAGTAGAATGTGACACAAAAATTGCAAAGATTGAATATTGTAATTGCAATATAAAAAAAGTTCAATGTATAACCAACCTCCAATATATCTTGCTTGGTTGGAACAAGAGCATATATATCATATTTTTTCAAATTTGGACATTGTGCCTGTAATAACAGAATTATATTCAATTAAATATTACTATATATAAGAACTAATATAAAAGAACCTTCTATTTTGAAAATCATGTAACTATAGCTTTTATTCAGCTTATGAAAATCACGTAAAATAATTTCGAAATGCTTGTTTTTAATTGATACATTATAGATATATTAGAAATGTACTTCAATACATTGATATCTCGTTTAAACTAAATATGTTAAAATGTGAGTTACTCTGCTTTCAAAATAAATGGTTTCAATATAAATTTTATAATATAAAACTGCACCAATGTGTGTGCTTTTGTAGAACTTGAACAAATAAAGGTTAGCCTATTAAGAATCCTCAGTCTTCCTCCCCATTTTTCATTTAGTTTTGAAACATCAATTGGATCTGGCACTATACTTGTTACCTTAGTCTCGCCCTTCTTTTTCTTATCACTATTCATGGCATCCTCATTTATAGTTTGATTTAATGCCACTGTTCTATAACCCACTAATACCAAATAAATTAATAAGATAACGTACACATTGATTAATTTGTTCATATCTTTTTCATGTAACTTACTTTCATATAACTTCAATAAAACATCATTCAAATTATCGGCTCTTCCATCCGGTACATTTACACACAAATCAAAAAATCCTTCATTTGAATCCATTTTCGAATCTATCAATATAATTGTAAATTCTATTGGTGAATAATAGCTCGAACGAACGTGAGCAAAAGAAAATTGGATATCGTAATAAATAACGACGCCAATGTTACTAGGAATTGTTATATTAAAACGTAAGACATTTTTTTCCGGTGAGTATATTTTACAGAAGTATTCACAGAACACACAACACGTGTTGCACACTTCTACCTATTGTTACATCACATAGACGTCTTTCTAAATATATTTACAGCAATCGATATTTGCTAATGATCACTTCGCACGCGACAAATAATCTCAGCATCGTAAGAAACTAATGAAAACCATTAAATATGATAATTTTTCATTATTACGAAGACTACGCGAAACCGCTGCATACAATCAACAAAACAGCTGAAAGATATATCCGCCATGTTGCTGAGTCATCAAGCACATGCGTCGATCAATGACGAATAAACGCGCGCAATTTCGATTTCGTTGTAGTGTTAAAAAATAGGAAACGTGTTCGACAAACGGAAACATCATTAAAAAACCTCCTTAAAAAAGTCTCACTATAAAATAAATTTATGTGCGAAAGTAAAATGCGACGAGGAGAAAACTAACGGTAAAGATATAGAATGAATCTATTAAGATGTAACTCAACAATGCAGATCGGAGTAGATGCGGATGAGATTAATCATCGTGAATGATTGATTTGACGGAACTATCTTTTATTCCCAACATGATATGATTATTAATCGGGAATTGTATCGTTAGCCGTTGCACGCCTTGGGAGGAGGATGAGTCCTTGTTTTGTGTTATGTAAATTCTTAATTGCCGAAATACGAATCACCTTCGCCCTCGTATCTTCGATCAAAGGATGCGCCGTTTTTGAATAGAGAATAATTTTGCACGTGTACTTGAACTCATTTTGAGAACTATATAAAGACCGAGTCCATATTCCATGATTCAATACAATCTGAAGTGACTTGTTGGCTGAAGCTACCAAATTAGACTTGATCATGTTAGAATTCAAGTTAGGACTTGTTATAATGATCACTCTCGCAAGCTGTATAGTACGTATTAAATCTTTTCGTAGTGCAAAGATGTTAAAAATTTCGTTAGAAAACACACAGCTTTCTCATTAATGTTAAATATATTATACTTTAACAGTCAAATTTAGAGAATTAAAATTCTGTTAAAATAAAATTTACGCTGAAAATGATACAAGAATAAGATTTTATTGTTTATTTCTGGCATTCTTGATTTAAAAAGAAAGAAAAAACAAATTAATCAAATCTTATTAATTTACAGTTCAAAGATATCAGTGGTATTCTTTAAAAAAAAAAACATTTAATTGACAGTGAATTAAAGAATCTATTCTTAAAATTTACTCTGAAAATACGAAGGCTGTAGCTGAATATATTCATAGGCGCACAAAGGATATTCGTATGTGCGTCCGAACAAGCAGCTATCTTACGATCGGAGATACGGTTACGAGGATCCGCGCGATCAATGGTCGAATGGCTACGACGGGATTCCCGGTGTAGCCGGGAAAGACTATCCACTTTTCCACCAAGTTCCGTGGACGCGATTTGTGTGCGAATGGAAATATCCGGGCTATTACGCCGACCCTGAGGCCGACTGCCAAGCGTACCACATCTGCCAGCGCGGCGGCCGTAAGGATTCGTTCCTTTGTCCGAACGGCACGTTATTCAATCAGGAGAGACTGGTCTGCACGTGGTGGTACACCGTGGATTGCTCCCGCGCGCAAAGTTTCTACTCCATTAACGAGGCGGTTGCAAAAGCAATGGAGGAAGCTGATAGGTGAGCACGCATTACGTAACGAATTGTTCAAAATACATACCGTGCGTCCGTACGGCATTCGCATGCGATTACATAATCGGGCATCTCCTTATCTCCCGGCGGTTCAAGCACAAAAAAAAACGTTGCAGCAACATTTCATATTTCCCGCTGAATTATCTCATAATAAAACGAAGCGATAAATGAATCAGGTTAACTGTAATAAGGCGCGCTACTTTCATTCATTCGCACAGAAAACCAATTAAATCCTCCCCCCCCCCTGCTTTCGATTTTCACCCGCGGCGATTAAATAACGGCGTCTAAAGATCCGATGCATGCAACGTCAATACGTAAACGTCGTATTGATCTGTCACTGATGTAAATTCTTATATACGCCTACGTAAAATGCAATAGCAATTTTACTTTCTCCGTGCATAGCATAGAGTTCACTATGAATATTCATGGAACTTTAAATTTTTCTACGCTCACGTTTAACTTGCATTTTTGCTTGATTTTTCTAAACTTCATACTTAATTAGATTTATTCATAGACACATTCTATTATACTAATCGTACCTGTTCATTCTTTTACAATGAAGACGCATCCGAATAGCCGCTGAAAACAAGCTATTCTGGAGTTATCGGCGTGAATCTAACGTTGAGAACAGATCCTGGGATAAGAACTGGCAGAGTGAACGACGAGGGTGGAACAAAGACAGCACTTCAATTCGTCATAATCAAGATTTGGGTTTCTCTAAGCAGTTTCCCTATGAAACACCTGTGACATCGACGCGTCTTAAGTTCTCCGCTAAATCCTCGCCGAATACTCGTTACGGCAGTTTGCCGGAATCGAATTATAAAATCGGCAAGCAAGCGACTTCGCCGCACCGGCCAGTACATTACTTGCCTGTGTGATTTGTAACTACTAATCGAACAACGTCACGTATGCCATTTATAATATTGTTGACATTTTATACAAGCATTATTAATAAACTGTCTTATTAAAGTAAATAATGTAGCATACAATATGATCTCGATTCTTCGCTATTTTCGAAAGAATTTGTATTGTTAATACATTAGATATATTCGACTGAAATATCTTGTTAAAGGAGCGTTGTTCGTTCATCACTTTTTAAGTTTAACAAAAGATAGAATTATCTCGAAAATTACGTTTTAATACATAAAGAAATTATTATAAAATCTAAGGAAAATGAGAGAAGAGAGTAACTACAGAACCACAAAACTTTAGCAATATACACTTTGAAGTTTCTAATTTCCTTAGTATTCTGTTACCCTAGTTAACAGAGTTAGAACAGACGCGAACGTTACTAAGTCATGATACTTGTTTCATGTAATTAATCGTGCAAAACGTAATAACGTTTTAAAATAATTGCGACTGATTGTGGAAACAAAAATTTAATTACAAATCGTCTAAAGTTGAATAAGTTCTTTATTGAACAAACTGTATATGGAAATAGATTATTTTGAGAAAAGAGATTGTCACTCTTTTATAATCTGTCAATTACCGATTATAAAATACATGTTACAAATAGCAAATATATAAAACGCAACAATAGAATTTGAAAGTTTGTGACAGTAAGCAGCTTTAAAATTTCGTAAAAAAAAACTAACGAGCTAAGAAAATTAATATTGAGCGCCGAGCAGGCTCCCCGTCTTAGATTTCTCCTTGTTCGCAGTTAAATGGATTTCTCTAACACGAACAATCCTACCTAATCCCCTTGTACTTTTGCAGCTGAGCTACATTCAAGACAACTTCGGCTTATAATATCACGATTTATGGACGAAGGAAGGGCTCTCTCGTCATCGATAAACGTGCGATGAATAAGCGATGATGGCGCAAACGCAGACACGGCTGAGGTGCTAGTTCTCTACGTGTCGTGTCGTTTGATATTTCCCGGATTCTGAGAAAAAGGGGCAAACACCGCTCGCGCGCGAGAGATCCGCGTGGAAGGCATCTAGATCTTTTGAATCTATATCTGTCCACCGCTATCGCGCATCGGGCCGAGCGCGCCGATTCCGCCGTCACGATCATTCGCGCGAAGGTCAGTCGTGATTCGCGGAGGATGGGCGCGCGTCTCCTGCCTTAATATTCTCACGGATCGCGATCTGAATGCCCCTATTCATAGCATCTTCTTGAACAGATGTAGACATAGAACGGACGTGCGTCAATTATGACACGCCGATTGCGATGAGGTATACCCCGTATATATATACTTGATGCCCGTGCACGAGTCGATTCTCGCGTTAATATGCAACCCGCGCTGAAGAACATCAATCAAAAAGATGGATCTTAACGACCTTGATTAAATTTCTCGTTCTTACGTACGGGAAAATTGCGCACTAAGTCCTCGTTACCCGATCAGCAAGTAGTTTGAAAAATCTCTCGTTATAGAGAACAGCGAGATACGCAAAGGATATTTGCACTACGCGTACAAGAGAGCTTATAAATGGCGGCCAACTTTTTTTAACGTGTAGCTGCTAAAGATGGTTCTTATTTGCGCAAACTGCGTGTGAAGCAATATCAGCTTCTCTAAAAGTTGTGAAATGTAAAATAAGCTAACAATAGCTGGGGGCCTCATTGAAATGTTCTTGATTATTACTACACGAATGCTTCTTATTTACGGCTTGCCGAAATAAGTTAATCAATGTAACGATGTGCATATTTAGAAAATTTTTACTCCTCTTTTATCGATACTTTTATTTACAGAAGAAAAAGACGGCAAAAAAATAGTGCTTGTTTAAAATAATAATTAATGGTGTAAAATGTGTCTGTAAAATGCGCGTAAAACAAGTGCCGTATTTTTAACGCTCCGGACTTACTTTGTAGAAAATAAAAGTTTAAAGAAAGATCTTCATTCTTTTATATTTTTCTGTCTTCCACCTGGCAGAAATTATTTCTCTATTAAGTTCACAATTATCACATACTTCAATTATCTCAATTCTCTTCCTTGTGACTAATACGAAGTTCAATCAACAGCTAATTTTGCTTTACATAGTAATCCGGCAAGTAAAGTCGTAGTGACGATCGGTATAAAAAAATTGCAAAAAGAATAGAGCGCCGACAAGGACAACTCTCTTGTCTTTCTTTTAAATGATCTGTCATTGATGTAATGCAATTGTTATAAAAGGAGACGTATTGCTGGACTATATTCATATCTCCTCGCTTTGTTTGCCCTGATTTTCACGAAGCTTAATGTATTCGCACGGATGTAATCAAACAGACTTGCTATATCGAACTCTTCTCACGATTATATCGTAATCATAATTCTTTCAAGCATTAATGTGATCGATTTGTTGCAGTGCATCACTTCGAGATTATGCAACGCACAGATCATTACCTCCGTTTTTTTTTTACCAACAAAAATTATTTATCGGTAAGACAAAATGACGTTTCTTCTCACTTGAGAGATCTTGCCGGATCGTGAGACAATTGTCGATGTTATATATAATACAATAAGTGGATTCCGGGCGTGTTTTGCGAGGGAACCAAGTGCGGCGCGCGGAAAGTGCGATTGAAGTCTCGCGCTCGTGAGAACAAATTTGATGTAATTATCGCGGAAGCATTGCGCCGCCTTGGGCGAATGTTATATGGAAATTACTATTTGTACTAATTGTATACTTATAGATTTCTTTCGCCCTATTTATATTATCATTTCAAAATAGATTAAATTGGAAAATCGTGTATACTGTATTTTAAACTACTTATTTCGTTAATAAATAATATACTGAAGATGAGCATTTAAAATAACGTTAAGAATTTCTTCTATTTTAAATGGAATACTTTTAAAAATATCTCTCTTTCTGTAGTTCTACTATTAGACATACGCTTAGAAATATTGCATGCAGATTGTAAACATATAATTGTCATACACGTGTTATTCGTGGAAATAATTTGAAAAATATCATGATTAATTTTCATGTATTCATACATTCATCGCAATGTGAGAACTTATTCGTCATAGCGGCGAGTGACGAATGCATTAGACACTGTTATTATAATCGTAATCAGTTTTTTTTTCTTCCACAACATTATTTCCATGTTTATTCTAATTGCTGCGCGGATTATAAAGAATTCTTAAAGTATTCATAATATAGATGAATTCTGAATACAGTCACTCGTTAAACTTCATTAACGATTAGTTCTAGAGGAATGGATAATTTTGCAATGCGTAAACGATTATCGCAATCGTGTTAAATCTGCTCATGGATTTCAGCAGAAATGCTAATACGATTATATATATGTAGTCAGAGCCTTTCTGTATCGGATACTAGTTGATGGGTATCGCAAGCTTTATCCACCGACCGTCTTATGAAAATGAAGATACTACAGGCGACCTACATAATGTTTTCTTAAAAATTTTAAAATTTATTTTTCTCGAAGTCTAAGCGGAACACTGACGCTCTTGCCTAAGAGTCTCATTGTTTAGAATCTTATAGTGTGGCGCAAAATTATTATTAAATAGATAGATAAATGAATATAAATTGATTTATAAATTTTCAGTATGTATACTAAGAAGTTTCTACGAGCTACGAGTGAAGTGCAATGTTCAATGCAACTAAACTCGTTTTGCACATGGAATATAGCCAGTCAGGATATCTTGAGGGATGGAAGAAACGAGCGAGGAAATATTCGCCTTAGGGGCACACGTCTAGTGGAGATTTTGCAAACTGAAATCTCATCCGTCCGTCCGTACGATAACTTAGCAAATAGCTGTATCGATGCCGCATGCATCCTCGCCCCGGGACTTCATCGCGACCCGACTCTGACTTGCCGCTGACTTCGCGTCAACCGCGTGTACGCCACGTGATTGCGAACGGACAGCACCGCGTGCGAGGGGATTAAAAAGAAATCGTGCGTACAGGAATTTCGCAGTATCGCGAAGTGTGTGCGAAGCGAGAAGTCTCGATATCGACGCCCGGGTTTTGTCCCGTCCGGCGTGAGTTACGCGCCGACTGCCTTTATACCGCCCACACGATGCAATAGCTCGCACTTTGCGGTGAAAGCACCGTAGAGGAGAACGTGCGAAGTGTACGTCGTGTCACTACGTACGTCCGATGATGATTACGCGATGACGCAGACCGATTATGAATCCGAAACGAGGCGCGCGAAGAACGCTGTCAAAGAACGAACTTTGCTCGTTCTTTGACAGCGACGGAGCGCTGAGTCATATCATAGTGATTTTCATACCTAAATTGTACCGTATCGTAAGAAAAACATCGAAGATTAATCGAAGAGATAATCATTCAAACTCCGATCGTCAAACAAAAAGAAAACTTTTTTAAATTACTGTTTATAAGGCAATTTATTAAATAAAAAGGAAAAATTGTTTGCCTAGAAAATTTTTCGAAAAAAATATCAATAATATTTTTCGTTAATAATGTTAATAATATCTGTTAATAAATTTAAAATTTGCTTATTTAGACATTCTTTTCGTATTACATGACGGGTACTCTTGGCACAGGATACTCTAAGTAGAGTGCTCTTGTCATTAAATACGACTCGCCCTCCTCTGTCAAAGTACGACGAAATCAATACAATCTACTCTACTGCCCTTCTAATTATTTCGGATAGCTTCGACATCTCGACTGGAAAACAAAGCAATTAGAGGCTTTACGTTTCAAAAGCATTATGTGCTCTTCTATATGCATGTAACGAAGGGTATTATTTCTACCGCTTTCCGATATTATGCATTATTTATTAGAAATCACTTCTCTTTGATCTCAGACAAAGGTTCAGAGTCAGAAACAATCGTGCCATAGCTTTACAAACGCAATTGCTCTACAATCAGTCATAGAAAATAATAAAATCGTTTAAAGACCCATAAATCTGTAAATTTTGTATTGTAATAAAAAGATTATATTTTTATCTTTTATCATTATCTTTGATTTTCCATTAATTAATTCATTAATTATATTATATATAGGTAATAGTTCAAATCTTTTCTAATCTTTTTATCACAAATTTATGTAAAACTATTTATTAGAAACAAAAAAAGAAATGTTCCTTTTTATTAATAATTTCTCTTGCTTGTTCTGTTCATTTATATTTGCTAATAAAAGGTGACGTAAATTCTGTCCGTACTTTAACAAGCAAAGGGTAAACGCTGCAGTAGCGTCTATCTAAATACACGTAGATCGAGATGCAGAAACATCCTCGCGATCTTCCTTCTCCAAGGCGATCCTCGCCATCGACTAGAGCAGCGCGAAATACACAGCACTCCGGTAGACGTTACTCTACTTGCAGTATTTCACTTTCACTAACCCCGGCCTCCCACGAGCTGCTCATCTCCGCGAGATCCCCCGTCAGGACCCCCCCTCTGGAGGAGGCCTCCTTCGGCCCCGCAGCGGGTCACTTACGTCGTGAGGTCGTTCCACGGATAGCGCACCGCTTATGGTTAGTAATGGGCCCGCGCTAGATCCCGTTCCTGCTATTTCGGGCCCAACCTGTCGATATTTACTTTAGGTAATCACCCGGGGTCGAAGAGGTCCAGATACCCCTTCTCTCCATCCGACACTCTTACTTTTAGACGCACGGTTCCTACTTTATTTTATGAGATGAATCTTCCACATACATGGGAGAGATTATATAAAATACATATCATATTAAATATTTATATATAAATTATTATTAAAATATGTGTATGAAAAGTATTTACAATATTGTTTATTAATATGAAATATCGTATATTCAAGATATTTAGATTATTCTCCTAAAACGATTGTTATTAATGCAGAAATTATCTGAGTAAGTTATTTTGTAATTGCAACACAGGTTTTATGTATCTCTTAAAATTTGACGAATAAGAAGTCAGTGCGGAAGCAATATATCCACGTCTCTCTCCTACGATTTTCAAAAGTACAGACGCCCCACGCGAAAGAATCCCATCACCATCCGCGGTTTCGCGTGCTTCCCCACCTTGCATCCCGAGGAACTGAAAGGAAAAAAGGGGGCTCGATCTGGAGGAGGTCGAAGGATGAGCGTCGGGGCTCATCCCTGGTGGGGGCGTATCAGTACACTCGGGGTGCTACCCAAGGATATATATGCCGATGAAGTTACTTCCACCATCAGTCACTGTCTTGACTTACCTCAGCACTGCGGTGTGTTTTGTACGGATCGGTTGGGTGAGTCCACGACACCACTTCATCCCCCTAATGGCACCCACGATCGCGCTTTTTGCCCGCTGCCTCGACTCTGCGAATTCTCTGCGTCTGTCGCACGAATCGGATCCTTTTTTTTTACGTTTTCGACCAGTGTTCGCCTCCCCCTGAAAACCGATCGTTCGTTATTACATTTTTCCTCTCTAATGCATCTGTGCGCGCGTGTCCCAACGTGGCACCGATAACACGCACGAATGACCAGACGAAGGTCCCGAACTTCCGTGCGCAATGCTCGGGGATCGAACGAGGAACGAACGCAGTGTATTAAAGCAACACGGTCAGTGATTTCCATTCGAGCGTATATTGAAGTTCCATTTTCTTGTAAATATGTTTGATACGCTAACCCTTCGTGTACAGAAATGGGCGACGTAAGTTGCAATAGCAGAGCGCTTGTGCTTAATCAAGTTAATATACAAAAATTTATTGGGTAAATTTATATAGTGAAATAAAACATAGAACATCTAAATTTTCTCTTTTTGCTAATACATTAAATTTGTATACACATTTAAGGTTTTAACAAAATTTTTATATTAAAAACAAAACAGAATTATATTACAAAGAATATTAATTATAATTCTTTGGACCTTTGTTACATATTTAGTATTGATTTAATTTTCGTGTCAAAATGAAGCATGTAAATGTAAAATTCCATTATCTTTTTATTTTTTAATTATTTGTTCATTATTTAATAGCATATAAAAGCATATAAAAATATTTTATGATTTAAAAGCATTTTTAACATAGAAATATTGTGTATATTTGAACAAAGTAAATTTTTAGCAACAAATAATGAAATACATAAAAAAAAAATTTATTTTTATAAGAAGTATGATTTTATAATGTAAAAGTACATATTTTTTATAGAAACGTTATGCGTATCTTAGCAAAAGTAATTACATTTTCATAGCAAGACATATCTCAAATAAAATATAGATAGATCATAATTTTTGGAATAAAATTATTGCAAATCACTGCGGGTTGTTCTCTACGTTCAATGTAATGTTTATCTTCTCAAACATCTCTACATACTAACTACTTGTGCGTGGAACAGATCAATCGATAATTGCATTATCTTTTCAGACTCGCCCACTCCTTGAGGGTGCCCGCGCCAGCAAACATGCGGCTACGCTTGCTCTGGATCGGTAAGACAAAAGTGACATTGATTCGAGATATTGGGTTCGCGTCGCATGACTTCACCTCCTGTAATCATCTAATGTGGTAATCGGGTTGTTACGTTAGCATGCCATCAAATAAGCACATGGGAAGAGGCTGACAAAAAAGCGACGCAAGAAATCACCGCGGCAATATCCGTCGGTTTTCCTCCGGAGAAAACAGAAAGATTAGCAGAGAGATTGCAATGTCGTGGACAGAGAAAAGAAAGTTCGCAATTTGTGACGTGTCCCAACTCCCAACGTCAAGTATAACCTTCGTCTCGATAATCGAAGGAGATGAAAAGTCTCCAAGCAATTGTTAAGCAATCCTACACCAACTTCGCCTTCCGTTCATCGAATTATCGTGCCGTATAAGTTCTCACATATGCGCCATTAAGCGCCACGCAATCGGCCTGGCATTCTTTGACAATGTCCCTTGTCTGCGTGACGACTGCAAATCACAGCAGAAAGATATAAAAAGAGAGGGAAACTTCATGATCGATCATCACAGTCGCGTACGTGATAGAATGAAAATTGTCTAATAAATACGTTTTACAGGCAATTTCACATATTCAATAATAACAAGAAGTAGAGCCTGTCTTCGAGATATTTTTGTATGAATTAAGAATAATATTTAACTTTTATTAAATTTTCTTTTTCTATGTGCAATTTACTATAAAGGACTATAAAAACAAATTATAAGCAAACAAATATTTGGCATATGTATAATTTATCGGTGACACTAGAAAATGTGCTAATCTGTGTTAAGTATGAGTTATTATAAAAAAATTTTATTTCTTGAAACGAATGTTTTATCAAATAATATTTAATGGAAAACTGTCATACTAAGTATGTCTGCTACAACTCGGTTATGACATTACGGTTTAAACAAGACTTAAATTTCGACGGAACCTTCACGCAAGGTCTACGATATCTTTTCGTAACATCCTCTAATTAAAACGAATTAGAGATAAGCCAGCGCGCCGTGGGCTGGTATTGTTCCGACGCACTTTTACGTATTACGGGGTCACCCTTTACGCTTACGATCATCCGCACTTAACATAAAGGTCAAGTGTATGCAGCGTACCGTGTTAGCGCAACTTCTATCGCTTTGCTTCTTACGAATCTCAAAAAAAAAAAAACAAGCAAAAACAGGCGCCGTTCAAGATCGTAAATCTACGAAAAAGGCGAGCCGTTTGGAAAGCCAAAGAAAAGACGAAGAATAATTCGGAAACAAGCCAAACTTTTCTAATTTTAAAGTCAAATTATGAAGTATGAGTTATCGCTGCAGTTTTCTTATAGTTGAATTATAGTACCTGTAATTCATAAAGATTTAACGAAGGTAAATTAAAATTGAGATTTCAATGTGCTATCATTTAACTGAGATTTTAACTGCCTAACTTTGATACGAGACAAACGTGATACTACTATTTCGGGCGGAGATGCCAGATAAGACAAATTCGGAGTTCGAAGAAACAGCCGAAGACGGATTAAGCCGTTTCCGCTACGGCTTCCCTTCGGGCAAGTTACGTCAATACTCTGACGATCGTGCAACACTAGTGTAACCACGTAACGGTCAAAGATCCTCTCGAACGATGCATCGAGTATCGTGCTCGGATTATCTTCGTAGATCACGCGAGGTTTCGCCCGCATCTTGATCTCCGCCCCATTGTTTCGAGGTAACCAAAACCGAGGCTATCAACCGACAACAGGAAGATGTACGAATAATGGTACTGCGATATTGTTGCTTGAAATAGTCTTTTGGCCGAATTATGCGCGGTGTGGAAATAAATAACGAATGGAGAGTGAAGGAGAGAAAAATCGTCTGCAAAGTTGTTAATACATGCATTTAAGTATGGAAAAAGATTCCATCTTTCCGCATGTCGCACACGACGATCATAACTATTCAAACAATTTCTTGTGTGCTTTTAGTTGTGTTTAATAATTCATTTACAGCCCATTGAAACCGGAAATAACTGGAGAGAAAGCATCGCGTAAAATTTGCCATTTATATTTCTACGCATAATTGATTTTGAAATAAAATTTTATTAGCAATTTAACGTAAGATTTATGAATTAATGAATTGGATAATCTTAGATATTGGATAATCTCTCTCCTAAACTGTCTTTTATTACAATTTTACTTCTGTTGACACAAAATTAATTTAATTTTATAAACAATAAAAAATGTGAAACAAATTCAAAATTAAATCTCAATTGATAAATTATTGGGTACGGAAACAAAATTTGTATTTATCGCGATAAAAAGTAATTTTCTAGATTACTTATGACTACTCCTGCTGTGAACAGCGATCTTATTTGAGCCGCAAAGGTCATGTCAATCGTATTTTTTAAGTTACATCTATTAGTCCGCGTCAAAATAAAGTCACATTTAAATCTTAATTTATCAACGTCAGCACTTGGGGGTATTGACGTTTAGGTCATTTAATAATTACAGTTATTCATTAAGAATGATTACAGAAAATATTCATCACGGCAAAATCGGAAAAAGTTAATAAATTATATTTTCATATATCATTTTACTACTTGCATATAATAATATTCATTTTTAATAGTCATCTATATTGGTGTCATTATATGTTGCGAGAAATTAAGCGATATTTTAATTGAGCATACTTTATTTACAAACGAGACGTAGTAGAAATTTAAAAAGCAAAGAAGCTTCTGATCGCACGTGCGCGTTTTCTATATATGTAATCGAAATAAACAACTATTGTTTGAGAAACGTCAACTCCATAGAGCTTGAGAGAGATCACCATCTGGATCTTCTCGCATGCCCAAGAACCAGAGTTCTGTATCTGCTTAACAAGTAGCTTGCGTGATCCGCGAACCGGCATGACGGTGTCATTGCGAAAACGCGCACGGTCTTCACAATTCTCGCGTGTAACACACAACACGCACTCCTGCAGCTGGTTCGTATACTGCTTCGCTTCTCCTTCTCTCTCTCTCTCTCTCTCTCTCTCTCTCTCTCTCTCTCTCTCCTGCACGTGCGATTTTTTCTTCTGCGTTTACCCCTCATTTTTTTTTCCTTTTTTTTTTTTTTGATGCGATTTACGTACGACCAAGCGTGCGAAGAAGCCGCAGCTTCTCCGTGCCTACACTCTAAGCGCGCTCGACAATGCTGCTTAATTAATTAGACGGGAAGTTATGTCAGAGATTTTTCAAGACACATTTCTCTTCTGTGAGACTCACACGCAACCTCTCGTCATCGCGACGAGTTGCGGCGGTTACTGGAGGCGGCGTCGGTGGCACACGGCTGTTAGCACTCGGGATAATTGATGTCATAATAAGAATTCATTCGTTGATGGATTTGTAACGAGCTTGTTGTAACGATTGCGTCGAACTAAGAAAGCGCAATTTGTCAAGGTACTTGACCAAAAATAATACTACGCTCTTGTTTGTATTTGTTTCAGTCTTGCTGGCTGTCACTCGTACAGCTCTGGTAAGTAATTCTTAGGCACAGATTATGTTATAAAGAAAACTTAAGATACCTACTAACGTAATTCACGTGTTTTTTTTCGGTCAATTTATTTGTAAAACTAAGCTGTTTTTACCTTCTTTAATCTACATCAGAAAGGCGGTAGATTAAAATCGGTATAAATCAGCGCGATGCAGTCATTTTAATTTTTCACGATCAACACATCTTTACTTCTTCTTTCCCACCTTATGAAATAGCATTTTCGGTTGCGCAAGTTTAAGCACTCTCATATTAATCGGTCGTGACTGTAACTGTTGTAACTTCACAATGATTCACAATGATCGAGAATACGAGAAGACGCTCCTTCGACTCTTCTATGAGCACGATTCTAACGATGTCGGAATCTATAAATCTGATATAATTAATCGTTCAAGGGTACCGTGATCTCAACGAAAGCGGTACCAAATATAGTAAACATATTTAAATCGAATTATATATAAGTAAATATCATTTGCGTCATTATTATTGATTAAAATATTATTTAACTTCAGCATTAAATATCTTAATAATAAGATTGATTTCTTTTAAATAGATTTTTTACTAAAAAAAAATTATATCTATATTAATTGTTATTCTATATTTTTTCTTGTTTCTTCGCAAAAAATTACATCTTTCAAATTACGATTCTATTATGATTTAGTTGACATTCTCTATACGTCATAATTTTAAAATTACAGGCTCAAGACGAGGGATATGAATATCCTAGGCCGACAAATCAGCTTATACCAGGTACTTCAGGCGGAGGAACCGGCACAAAACCAGGAGGATTTCCAAGCGCCCCTGGAGGATATCCGTCTGGTCCAAGTGGTCCAAGTGCACCGGGCGGTGCACCTGGAGGACCGGGAATTCCTGGTGGACAACCTGGAAGACCAGGGGGTTATCCATCAGGACCATCAGGATTTCGCCCAAGCGGTGCTCAACCAGGGGGGCAACAGCCTAGCTTTCCATCGGGTCAAGGACCTTCCGGAGGATATCCTAGTGGACGACCATCCATTCCATTTCCGAGTGGCGAACCAACGGGAAGACCAGGAACAGGTCCCGGTGGCACGCCAAGTGGACCAGGTGGACGACCAGAGGGGTTTCCAACAGGGCCAAGCGGTGGATATCCTAGTGGCAGACCTGGTGGGCAAGCACCGGGTGGGTTTCCAGGACAAAGACCTTCCGGATACCCGAGCGGTGGACCCGGTCAGGGAAAACCAGAAGGCCCTGGATATCCCAGTGGTCGGCCAGGTGAACAAGGACCAAACGGAGGATATCCCGGTGGACAAGCTCCTGGAGGTTATCCCGGTGGAGCACAAAAGCCTAGTGGTCCGGGAACTGGATATCCTAGTGGAGGGCCAGGACCTGGTTATCCTGGAGGTACTCAAAGACCTGGCGGTGGTCCTCAGGGACCAGGCGGATATCCAGGAACAGGAGGAACAAACGGTTTTCCTGGAAGTCAGCAAGGTGGACCATCTACCGGCTATCCTAGTGGTAGACCAGGAGCGCAAAGACCAGGAGGCTACCCGAGTGGCCCAGGCCCGCAAGGACCAGGTTATCCAAGCGGCCCAGGTCCACAAGGGCCAGGAGGACTCCCTGGTGGACCAGGCCCACAAGGGCCAGGGGGATTCCCTGGTGGACCAGGCCCACAAGGGCCAGGGGGATTCCCTGGTGGACCAGGCCCACAAGGGCCAGGGGGATTCCCTGGTGGACCAGGAACGCAAGGGCCAGGGGGATTCCCTGGTGGACCAGAAACGCAAGGGCCAGGAGGATTCCCGGGTACTGGGCATCCGGTAGGTCCTGGCGGACCTGGAGAATACACGCATGAAGATGATGGATCATATAACGAAGGTGATTATTCAGCTATTCCGGGCGAGCCTGGTCGCGATTATCCTATCTACAGTGAAATTCTGGAGACCGGTTTCCGTTGCGATGCCCAACAATTCCCTGGTTACTACGCCGACGTGGAAGCCCAGTGCCAAGTTTTTCATGTATGTGCCAACAATAAGACTTTTGATTTCCTTTGTCCGAATGGAACAATTTTCCATCAACAATTTTTCGTTTGTGTATGGTGGAATCAATTCGACTGCAACTCCGCACCAAGTCTTTACTATTTAAATGAAAATATTTATGACTATACTATAATGGGAAGTCAAGGACCTTCTGGACCTAGTACTTATCCAGGAGTTCCAGGCGCTCCTAGTGGACCAAGTTATCCGAGCAGTCCACAACGTCCTGGCGGCCCAGGTTATCCCGGAGAACCTCAAGGTCCGTCAGGACCAAGCGGTTATCCGGGTAGTCCGCAAGGACCAACAGGTCCGAGCGGTCCGAGCAGTATTCCTGGACGACCAGGAGCTCCATCCGGTCCAGGACCCGCATATTTAGGTCCGCCATCAGGACCAGGCGGACCCGGATATCCCGGAAGACCTGAAGGACCTTCCGGTCCTTCTGTACCATCGATGAGACCTCAAGGGCCTAGTGGTCCGGGTTACCCAGGACCGGGTGGACCATCTCCAGGCTATCCAGGACAACCTCAAGGGCCCACTGCTCCACAAGGTCCAAGCCGCTTCCCGGGTGCACCGGGTGATCGTCCACAAGGACCTAGTGGTCCAAATGGATATCCTAGCGGTAGACCAAGCGGCCCATCGTTCCCAAGTGGACCTTCTGGGCCAGGAGGTATTCCTGGGAAACCTGAGACGGGTGCGCCGTTCCCGCCGCAAGGCCCTGCGAAACCAGATCGTGAGTACTTGCCGCCGCGGATTGGTTAAAAATATAAAGCGGAACTTACAATCGACATCTGACGATAACTCTCACTGTTAATGCCAAATGAGACGTGTAAATACAAGCCTCTATACGCGTAATCTAAGTGATATTGATTATTCGTATTGCATTCACTTTTTTTACATACAGGAAATTCGATTATCCTGTTTAACCATTTACTCATCTTTTCTGAGGTTTCCCGGGTGCACAGAATGGTCGTCCGCAAGAATTTAATGGTCAAAATGGATATCCTAGCGGTAGACCGAGCGGCCCATCGTTCCCAAGTGGGCCTTCTGGGCCAGGAGGTATTCCTGGGAGACCTGAGACGGGTGCGCCGTTCCCGCCGCAAGGCCCTGCGAAACCAGATCGTGAGTACTTGCCGCCGCGGATTGGATAAAAATATAAAGCGAAACTTACAATCGGCATCTGACGACAATTCCCACCGTTAATGCCGAATGATACGTGTAAATACAAGCCTCTATACGCGTAATCTAAGTGATATTGATTATTCGTATTGCATTCACTTTTACATATAGGAAATTCGATTATTCTGTTTAATAATTTACTCATCCTTTCTGAGGTTTCCACATATACATATAATTGATGCAATTTTTATCGTCGCTTATGTGTATTTTTCTGAGCTTTACTAGTAAAATATATTTATACGAAAAAAATATATATATATATTTAAATATTATTAATGTTTATATTACAAAACACATAATATAAAATATTTTTTTATTTTATATTTATATTTTATAAAACATTTTAAAAATTAAAAATATAAAAGATACTATTTTACCAAATTATAAAAATTCAAACATTAAGATTTTTAGTGTGCGTTTGAACAGTTATTAATAAAGTGTATAAAAAGAGATATAAAAAGACGGATGGAATGGTTTTATTAAATTACAATATAATTCGTTTTTCAGATCTATTTGCCATCTATTAATATATTAAAATAATTAATAAATCATAGATTAATCTATTCAAAAATGTTTGATGTTAAATTGCATCAAGAAATATTTAACGGAAACTTCATGATGAAATCATGAGTGAATAATATTAAGACTTGTATGCTGGTTGTATTCATCATCGTCCAATCACGTTTTACTAATTAAATTAGAAGAATGAAGCATATTTTATATTATTATTAAATAAATGTTAGATTTTTAATCCCGTATGCCTATATGTTGTAGAAGCCAAAATAATTCAAATTATTATTAATAATATTGATATTATTGATTATCAATACGCGATAGTTACATGATTATTATTAAAATTATAATTATTATTGCAATCTGATCTTATTTTATGTCGTAACCAGCCGAAAACGTTGATGAAATACATGCAGCTTGTAAGTGTTAAAACGCGTATTTATTTATTCAGCTTTAATAAAAATATGGACCATATCACTTACGATCTTCTATTATCAAAAGAGATGAATCGGACGTCATGCGGATGTCATCAGCACTTAGATGTTTGTATGATTAGAAATAAGAATTTATCAATTAAATGTAATCGAGCACGTGAAAGCGTAACGAGGTGCACGGTTTTATATTTTAAGACAACCTTGCCTTACGAGTGTCATATATAATAACACTTTTAATACAGTTAATTATTATATTTATCAAACGCAATATACGATTGATTGTAAAACGTGCAGGATACAATTTTTAACAATCTCTGCGACATATTTTCTTCGAGTTGCAAATTTATATTTGTAGGATTGTAATAGTAAATAATTCATAAATTATAACACGTAAAAAAAAACCAGTGACAAGTATACCTTTGACAAGAATGTCTTCAATAACTTCATGAGTACTTCGGGCGTCATGTCTTTAAAGTGGAAGCAATTATCGTTTATAAAATAGTAATCTAATTGTCACGCGACAAAATAACAAAGTAGTAAGAGCCCAATTTCTTTTGAAGAGCATATCATTGTCATATATATATATATATATAGTTAAGCAACGCATGACATAATTATATATACATATACCTATATTTTTATAACAATGGTTTGAGACTCCTACGTGGGATGCCATTATGTATATTTTATGCGCGAAATAAAGGAAACACCTTTGCAAGAATTATGTTGTCTCTATTCACTATAGGTCCCGCGGGGTTACTGAAACCCGACGCGAGACGGGCAACACACACGCGCACGTTACTACATATTGCCTTTCCCTTTCCCCTCATTACTATAATTAGTCATTTCAAATTGTTCGCGTCGGAGGGAGGTTACATAAATTCGTATATATGCAGCGCGGGCTACGTGCGATCATCGTTTCGCGATTTATAGTTGCGTGTATTTCGCAACCGCGCGCCGTCTCTTGTCTTCTTCGAGAGACGCGAGCCGAGGCGCGAGTCAAGTCGAGCCGAGTCATTCGACGGGCAAATGATTTTGCGGATTCCCATGGCAGTGACGTTACATTAGATAAACGAGTTGCGAGAGTACCCGCTGCTGCGGTTCGTTCACGCGTCTTAAATTGTCTGACATAGCTAACTGGGTCGTACGAAATACCTCATCCTGCTATTCACATCACTCTCGTTGAATTGTTACAGTGACGCGCCGCGCCGTCATTCCATCGAGAGAGAGAGAGAGAGAGAGAGAGAGAGAGAGAGAAATGACACTTAATCATAGCGCGCGGGGTATCAGGTGCAATGGAAATAGGCGCACGTAAACCGCGGGATATGCGTCGGGATCGTTGTGTACTCTCGCAGTAACAGAGTACAGGCAATTCCAGCCGGTTTAGTAGTATCGCGCGAATAATCAGACGCCTGCTGCTGCAGGTTGTAATGAAAGGAGTTATACGCAAAGCCAATTAAACTTTGGTCTGGAAAACGGCTAGCTTCGGGCAAGATAACAAAGGTCAATGGCTAATTAACAACGCGTGCAAATTAGGAACGTAATTTGTGTGCGCTGTTGCATATATTTAAACGCACTGCGTATAGCATTGCACATGCAGTAATCATTTTGCAGTGTAAATGACTTGATAACGAAAACGAGACACGAAAAAGTCTCCCGTATCCGTCGTGGTTCCAAGATGCAAGTTTTTATCTCAATTAAATATTAAATTGCACGAACTTGTTTTTATCGCTACCGAAAAATCCATTTCTTTAATATGTAATTTAGAACGAAAATTGAATGAAGAATTATCAAATTTTCGATTAACTTTAATTATATAATATTGACTGGAAAATGTAATTTTTAGTAATTATTATTGCCAAGAACTGTATAATTATTAATATAATTAAATCTTATAACTGCACGTTCTTCAAAATATCCTCTATTTTTCCATAAAATATCAAAAACATTTTCTGATAAAGAAACGTGACGGTGTAAGCCGAAGATAAATCTCTTTCTTTCTGGGGCATTAAGAAATAATCAAAGGGCTACAAAATAAAAGCGCGATGCAAATTGAAAATGTATAACGTAATACATTATGAGTCACTTTTCATGAATACATAATGGATGAGTCCACGACGAAACGCGAGTACCGTTTCGTCAGCGCGCCACGAGAAGGTCCCGTGAAATATATGTATCCCGCGCACGGTCTCGCTTGCACTTATTTGGTGTAACAGCAAGGCGATGGCCGTGTGAAAAATGTAAGAATTAATGGGAAGGCGCCGCGCGCGGCAGCCTGGAAATTACCGGTCCGTTACGCAAGCCAACCTTGGATGGCACGCGGACCATCTTGCTCGAAAAGTAGACCGCCAGAGCGCGGTGATAGTGACGGATCACCTGTTAACAGATCTGACTTGCAGCCCGACCTTTTGCAGCTGGTCCCGATTCCGCCGTAGACACGCAGCGTTGACTATTTTCATCGCGAGAAAGTAGAAATAGACGTATAGTAAGGCACCTCCGTACCTTCGTTTCTCTTTCTCTCTCTCTTTCGGCCAGCATTACCGTATGTGCAGTTAATTGGCGTGCGTAATTGAGCTTTACCTATGCATAATGGGGATAACTAACGAATCAGTCAAGCGAGGAAAATTCTATTCAAAAGATGATTATATCACGTGGAGTACGGTGAGGTTTTACACGCAATTTACGTGATATTTTTACAACGTAAGCACAATCTGTTGCTTTGTAAAAACGTTCCGTAATATAAAATAAGTTAATTAACTGAAACTGAACGAGATAAATGAGACATTTTTACATAGAGAGGTAGAATCTCATAGAGAATGATGATTTAAGGTGGAATTATTTTTGCTTAGAAATAAAAGTATATAAATTATGAAACGGGAGTCGATTTCCTTATTCATTAAAAAGATTTTTTAAACGTAGGTTGCCGCGATATCTTTGCATTTAAGAGGAAAAATATATAAGTTCTGTGTGAAACGCTCGTCAAATTTCAGCTTATAAGAATCGATATCCGCTGCTTAATAGCCACGTGTGCATGGCACTCGAATCGACTAATTTTTTGGTGATTTGTTAGCCGCTTTGAGATGCGCGCGTGTAGTACCTTAGCGCGGGAGTATCGCTCGATGGGCACGCCGACGGAGATGCAGCGATGACGAAATTTGTCAGCTCTTCAACTACCGACTGCATTATTGCATCTTCTCCCCGTGATACGATACGGACGATGAAACCCGCTGTCACGGAAAATAGGACGAAAAACGGCGAGCAGCAGATGGCGTAGCCAATATCGCAAGGCGATTTATGCAATTTCTGTAGATTGTAAATTGCAAATGACCGCGTGTTGCGGGAACCTCGGTTAAGGCAACACGTTCGCCTTTGTAAATTTTACGAATCGCAGACCGAACAACGTTCGCCTTATGGCGCCGCCGCTACGAGTATCGACACTCCTCTCTCTGTCTCTCTCTCTTTCCCTCTCGGAGCTTTACAATTTATGCGACAAATAAAAAGTGCGCTGCAAAATATACACCGTTGCAAAATACCGTACAAGCTGTCTAGTCATCGCGCGTAATGAATCGCGCTTTATAAATTCTTTAAGAAATTTTGAAGACTATACTAGACCACGATTTGAAAAAGAAAACGTAGTTCTTATTACACTTCATTTTCAGAGAAAAAAAATAGCTCTCCGATTTACAAAAATCTGGCCCCTGTGCAAGTGGTTGTAGTATTAATTTAGAATAGATACTGAAACTGACGTTTACGAACACAATAGAGCAATATCTCGCAGATATCTTTAGCTTGAGTGCATTTACGATGACAGGTGGCAACGTTGTGATGAAGCACGATCGGAAAGGCAAACGGGTTTCAATCGGTGTGCGTGCAACTCCAAACGTCGCGCAATGCGAGGCACGGCTCGCAACCGGTTCGCGGGGTCAGTAACCGTCATTGTCAGGGTCGATCGTGGCGCACTGTTCGCAATGTAGACGCATTGTCGAAGCGTGTAATTTGGCTCCCGCGAATAATACGATGCTTCATGCAGCGTGTGACGCGACGTAAATCGCGAGTACGCGAGTCGTACGACCGGTGGATTTGATCCGCATGGAGAACCGTGGACCGATGTGAATCGTGAAGAGAAGTCGGAAGACGATTCTGTTTGTCGGATGAATAATAACGGATTGAGCAAACGTTACTTATAGCTTTCGGCGTCGGTCGGCCACTCTCCGGCCGTGCCGGTCCGAATCGGCTTGATTCAGACTTTAATGGCGTTTGCCAATGGGTCACGACCTCGGGGTGAACGAGATTAATACAGAAGTAAGAAAATTGTAACATGATTAAATGTGAGTAACGGGACTTATGAGAGAGGAATAAAAAAATATATATAAATCGCGATATGTCTGATAAAAGATTCATGTTATTTACTTTAATCGCTTGTAAGCAAATTTAAAGATATATTTCTATAAATATATATTTTTTATTTGTTATTAAGTCAACATGCAATTTTTTTAAAACGTGCTTTTACTCATTGAAATGAAAAAAAATTGCTCTCGCCTTCTCCTGAAAAACGTTCCACTCCGATAATTCCTAACTTGAATTACGAATTTCGCGAATAAATCTGCCTTGCTTACTCATGTAAATTACTTATTGCCGTGATCGAACTATGACCCTGTATATCATCCGGCCGAGGCTCTTCCTCGACTGGTCCAACGCGGCTTTACTGATTGCGGAGCATTCGGCGTAATCTTTCCCTCCCCCCGGCAGCGAGGCGCGCTCGCGATAATAAATGCACCGGGCAATCCGAGGCGCCTGCTACCTACCTAAACCAGGAACCTAAAAGGAGGCATCCATGCGATTAGACGGTGATATTACGACAGAGAACGCTTTCTCCGTTACATTAGATGAGAGCCGATGACAGAGGAAAGCGCGAGCGGCACCCCCCTGGTGGATGTGCATACGTAGAAACTACCACACATCACATGATCCGATCTTTGCGAAACTGGGACGAACCGTTCGATCGATGTATCAGCCTTGCGAGCGTGACTAACGTCTTACGTGAGACTCTCGAGCCGCGAGAAGTCATCGTTCACGCTGGCGGCGAGAGAGAGAGGAGAAGAATAAAAAAAAAAGCACCGACAGGTACTTAGCATACGGACAACGAGGAAAATTTGCAGGGAGTCGACGACTCCCGCAAGACAGTCGCGAGGACTGAAAGGATATTGTTTGGCCGTTAACGTCTAACGTATGCGGGAATGTGCAATACAGTATGTAGCAAGAATCGATATCGGTGGCACAAACGGCGGCGGCGGCGGCGGTGGCGGCGGCAGCAGCGGCGGCGGCGGCGACGACGACGACGTCCGCGTAACTCGGAACTTGACAAAGGAAGAACGAAAGCACACGCTTGTGCGGTGCTCGCTTCCCGTTCTCCCTCTACCTCTCTCTTTCTCTAAAACGCCTGCCCCGTGCAGTCCCTTCTTATCAAGAACAGGCCATTATTGATCCCGGGTCTATGCAACCCAGAAAACGGGACACTTTAACGTAGATTGCAGATTCAGCGATTTTAAATGCGCCGGTCTTCCAATACTTCAAGTAGAACAGACGCGGGGAGACGGATGTACAAACTGTCCTCAATCGTACCCTTAAAACTCTTATAAAAATTCTCCTTATTCTCCCTCAATTATCAGGTACCTTTATTAAAAGACTATTCTTGCGGCTTGTGGACCACTGTACGATGTCCGCAATCGTAAGACGGATATTCAAAGGTTAATGATAGATGCTTCCTCACTCGTGACGAAACGCGCAAGACTAATCGATGCAAACGCTCGTTCTTACTCGTAATAATAATAGTAATTTATTAGGCACGTCGACGAATGCGGAGCCGATTTTTTTTTCTTTACGAAATACTCGATAGAATGTTTAATTGCGCAGTTAAGTAACGTTGAAATCAAAGCCTCTTAGCGAATTTACATGTTGAAATCATTGACATTTTGAATTCTGATTAAGTCTAACGAAAGTTCAACTTTAAGATTAAAATAAAAGAATGTAACTCTTGCAGCTTTGCCTTTCCTCAAATATTTTTTGATTAAATTAATTTTTAGTCGAATAAAAAAAATTTAAATTAAAATCTAATTTATTACATTTGAAAGAAGATACCTATTTTTCATAATTAAACTGACTAAAGAAATTTTTCATCTTTTGCAGACAACAGTTCAAAAGAAAAACTAATAACCTATTTCCTGTCAAGTGGAGAATTTCATGGAATGTAGTAAATTTTATCCGACCTAAAAGAGAATGAATGTGTGAAATAAAGCCATTACTTTTCATATTAACCGTCGAGTTATTAACTTTGACTATGTTCGCGTTAAAAAGAATTTTAATGGAGCCGCCGCGGCGTGTCAAGAGCTATGCAGGAAACTTTTTAAAAAATCTCAGAACGTCTTCTTACCGTACCCTATATGTAAATGCTGGCGACATCGATCATCGATGATACTCGAACGTGGAAGACATCTCATCGGCACGTACATGAGGAGTGCGGGCTAATGGTCTTTTAATGACTATCATACCGCGCTTGCACAATTGCTTATTATCTGATCTATTACACGGATTACATTCATACCCGATCAAACGCGAAAAATTCAGCGGTGCGCGAACAAATCGTTCCGCTGGTAGTTAAACGCGATCATCGATCCGTAGTTCGTTTTCATCGAATTTACGCTCAGCGTGCAGCGCTCATTACGGGACAGCGAACGAACGGATATTGCGTCACATCGCTCGATGTGCTTTCGGTACATCGTGTTTGAAGCATTAGAACCACGAATCGACGATTATCACTATAGATTGTTTAGCGAAACGCAATCAGGGCGCGAAACTCGGCAATGACTCGGTATACGTTCAGAGTTGTTCAATTAAGTTACGTTTACCAGTAAAAGTATAATGATTAAAATGGAACAGCTTATCAGCGATAAAATCGAATTAGCTTCATTATTACAGAACGAGGCGATAAGTTGATCGATTGAGTTGATTGTGGTATCTCAGGAATGCCTCGTTTAACGCATTAAACACCACGCGATTTCTTAGTGATAAATAAACGTGAATAATTTCTACATTAATCTCTATTCCGTATATGTTTCTTTATTTTCTCAATTTACGTGTTTACAAATTACGGTATAGTTACAACCGATGAAATGCGAGATTCTGCGAGGGTATTAATCGAGAGGGCGATGATCGTCGCGGCTTACTTGGATATTATAACGACCGCGGACTCATTATGAATATCTACACGCACGTACGTCGACGTGCGCGATAAATCACTATTATTAAGAGTAAGAGGGAGCGTTTGTATCGATTAGTCCTGCAGGTTTTGTTGCGTCTAGGGAAGCAGCCTTCATTAATCTTTGAATATTTGCGTTGTAATTGAGTGTGTTTAATAAAAAAAAAGATACACCCAAAACCGTCGTTCTGAACAAAAGAGCTGCCAGTTAATATTAATGTATTTACGTGTTTTGACTTTTAAAAAATTTATTAAATTTATTTAATATTTATTTAAATTTATTAAACTTGGAATTTTTATCTGTTCTCTGAAAGAGCACTGTAATTTTTTTTATACGCAAACAAATAAATTTTCTAAAATCAATAATTGTGATCAATGATTTGTGTACTTTTGAAATCTTCTTTGAATAAATTCTTATTTTATAGCAAATTTCGAAGCTATTTGTAGTTGTAATTATTAAACTAAATATTTCCGATATTATGAAATGCTCTCCTAAAAACAAAAACGTATTGTTTAAAATAAAGGTTATTTAAAATGTAATCTGAGATACAAGTATACTTCCTACAAATCTTATCAATTATAAACTCAATTTTCACGGATAATTGGATATCTATCATTAGACGCCGCATATTGCAGGCATTTGTAGAACAAAGACGGAACAATAAGAAAAATTGCAGGCACAAAGCAATCTCGATCGATTTCGTCGAGGAACGAAAACTCTTCTAAAACTCCTCTTTTCCAATGGAACGTAAAATTGCGTAAACCTAACCGAATGATTGTATAATCGCGTGCGTGTCTATACCGTCAATCATTAGGGAACAAAAGGATCGTAAAAGACGCAAAAGACCCCGCGATGCACGTGGCACATAAAATAAATTCCTGTATCGCACGAATCGTTTTTAATAGCAAACCTTGCCTTACGAACGAACGACAACGCCGGAGACTCTCGGCGGAGCGATCAATCGCATAACGGCACGCTCACGGATAGGTACAGCGTAATAATGCACCGCGCTTGCAATATCGCGCTTCTCCCTCACATACAGTGCAAAACATATGATTTCACTTTTCCCCGAGTTACGGCAACGGGAATTATCGATTACCGCTGCGAATATGACATTCGGAATCCGTAACGTACAGAAATGTGATTTAATGAGAGAAATTCCAAGCCACATGATTGCACATGGCGATGATATAACTCAACTCATCGGACGTTAGCTGATCATTTCTCTCGTTCTCGGCTTTATAATTGTACGCGACTTCTTGTCGTTTATGTATCATGGTATAATAAGTACGTTAGGTCATTTCTCGATATGTGCGGACGACAAAAGTTCATCGTCTCTGGAAGGAGTTGGCTTTTTCCAGATACGGAAATGAATAATCGCTATTAAGCTTGATTAATAGACGCGCTCCGCGCTCACAATCCTATATCCCGGAACAAATGGTACAGTAGCAGCGTAAATCGCGAACGTCGCGTACAACGTCACCGTAAAATTAACCGATGATCTTAAATCATGCGATTGCGTGCGCGTTCCACGGGTTCGTTGAATGCGGTATTATAGCTATCTTTCCGTCAATCTTAGACTTGCCCTAAAGAGCGGGAGCTAGAAAGTACGGCATTGTCTCTCTCTGGATTTCCTACGGAATAGTTGTAGTCTATTGTTCCGACCAAAAAATTAAATTTTATATTTAGTTGTAAATCAATCTTAAATGTATGTAAGTAAAAAATTAAATACAAGACTTATCGTGTATTATAAATTGAATACTTCAGTGTCCAAGTCTCGAAGTCAATTTCTGTTGAAGTTTAAAATAGAAAAATAAATTTAATCTGTCAAATAATTACCTATTTTCGCAATAACGAACGAGCATGAATTTATCGTTCAACCGAGCGTTATAAATACATCACGAAAGTGTTATCTACATCTTGGAGCTACCGCGCCGGGATAAATAATTGCACGCCAATCGAAGAATCTTCGATCGAGCGCTCTCACCGTCATCCTCCGACACTCTCGATGACGGCTCGCGCCTAGACGTGACACGCGTGATTGCTCTCGCCCGGATGCCGCCGCCGCCGCCGCGCCGCCAACACACAAAGACCCTTATCCGATATTATTATCGGATAATCTGATCGCGGGCTCATCCTCTCCTCTCGCGAGCGCGCGAGCGGTTGACATACTTTCCATTAAAGTGGTACGCGCCCGGTGTGCGGTCGCGGAACCCATGCTTCTATACTCTACCGCGGTGGTTAAAACAGCGGGTTCAGGCGCGGAGGCGCATCCGCGCGGCGACGAGACCGCTGCAGCTAACAAGCGCGATCTACGGCGGAATGCAGAGGAATTGGGGAGAAAGTCGCGCGCGCGGTGCTTCACCGGCCGTAATAGGCCTCCTATATAGAGGAAGGTGGGTGCGCGCGAGAGAAGACGCGCCGCGCCACACGGCTCGGTTCTCGTTTGCAAGTCGGATGCAACCTCGGCGCTGCAGCCTCGAGATGCCACCTCCTCTCCTGACGTCTTCAGCAGACATCAGGAGGATGATCGATGGGGGCAACGCCGGGATCGCCGCGCGCCGTTGTTCGCATAAATTATGACGCGGCCAGGATAATGCCGGTGGAAGGATCCTCTTTTTTAATCACATTCAAGAGAAAGGGATGTCGGATGATGTTTATTCTTCTATGCGCGCGTCGGAAGCCTCTAATTTCATTACTGAAATGAAGCCAGCTGGCGCGACTTGATTTATTTCCCCGATGCCGAGATAGGGGGGGGACGTTTAATCTGATTATTAAAGCGAGAAGAGTATTCGATTACGCTTATCTTTCTGTGGAATTATACGCGCTTATCTTCTGCTAAATTGGGAACGTCAGTTTGATACAATTGTTTCCAGCCAATTGTTGACTTTATATGAATAAGAGATCGCACCGGATAAGAGCCCGTGCGTTTCTAATTATTATTTGTATATGTATTTTTGCCGTTATAAATAAAACTTCACTCGTTCATATCGCGATGTTATTATTACTACGCTAGCTTTCTCTATTTAGCTTACATTGAGCAAACCGTGCGCTCGGAATGTTTTCCCATGTGTGTTAGAAGACGTGAATGCCCAGCCTTTGGGTTACCATGGGCCGAGTAAGTGAGACAGGCGTTATTCGGCGCTAAACGTACGGTGGGGCGCGAATCTCCTCTATGTGAAATACACCTCGTTCGCGCGAGGTGTAATCACGAAGGGGAAGCTGCCGGGGAATGCGCTAACGCGCAAAATACGCCTCATTTCACCTCTCGATATACGCAAAGTAGACGAATCGCCCGGCCGCATCCGCGTTTCGACGAAAGTGGTCGAGGAAAGAGAGCGACTCCACGATCACGGGTTAATTGCCGCCTTGCACCGTTACCTCATCCGCGCGTGACCTCTAGCATCATTCCCCCCCCCCCCCAACTCGTATTTTTTTTCTTTCTACAGTGAGATTGCCCGAGATTCGGTAACACACCGTGTCATCAGTGCTAAAAAGAGGCAGCGATCCGAATCGGTATGCAACAAGTACTGGCGCGGTGAAAGCGTTCGGTAATTCGCTCGCCGGAGAAATGGCACGTGCATGGTCCATTGGTAAAGTATAGGTATATCATTTAGGCGCATAATTGAGCCGCCGGATTACCATTATTAATATTCCGATATTGCTTCTCGGTTCGATTCAACGCGAATACCATAGTTAGAACTAACTTTATCGTAATTTGGCAACCCCGTGTTATAAAGCCCCTCATTATAAAAGCCTCTAAAATTAATTTTTTAAACAATCGAATAATGGTATACGATAACATATACGATGTAGCTCTTATAGAGAAACTTCCCCGGTTGTGTATTTTTCTGTGAAGAAGGCAAACAACTCGATGTGAATGTTAACATAATTCTGTGGAGGAGAAACGATTAGCGTTATTTGTCGTGGCAATTTTTCAACCAGTTTAAAAGCGTATACGTCTCGCTGAGTAAAATACTGGTTAAAACCGATAATTCCTCCGTGATCGATAGGAATGTAAATCATAATCTTTCTATCTAAAAAATAATGTATCCTTAAGTGTAATAGCCGGTTAGCAAGCTCTAACCTTTTGGTTCACTTAACACGCGATGAATGCGACGAGCATGAGAATGTTAAATGAAAAATTAGTCGAGCTTTAGTATCTTTAGGGCAATATATATGCGCGTGTCGATATACTGTTCGGTATAAAGATCGCGGTATAAAGATCAAACTCGAGAGAGAGATCTTTGAAAAAAAAAAAGATGAAATAATTTAAAATGTAAAAAATGAGATAGTTACTTCAAACACATATCTTGCGTTCCTTTTCTTCGTAAAAAGATTTCTTAGTATCTTTAACTGCTTATTACTAATATCTTTTTTCCCCATTCTCTTTGGTGCGCGCCCGTAAATAGTATATCGTAATTGTCGACGTTTCTTACATGGTTATCACGTGAAGTATGTGCGTTTACACGAGTACGTCGGTGAGCATTTAAAGCGCGCACAATTCCAGAATCAACGATCCATATTTAAACAATAATCCACACACTACTTAACGTTACGAGCGGCCGATAAGCGCTCGTAAAATTAAAAAGCCTTAATTGAGCTCTGGCAATTGGCCAACACGCGCCGTAATCTAACCGCGTACTCCGCAGAGTATATCGTGGCCGATTGCATCAACCGCGACCTTTTACCGCCTCACCAGTAGAGCGCGAAGATAATTGTACAGACAGAGGGAGATCCACGTTCGGAATCGGACCGGCCTCGATCCCAGATGTCCCGTTTAGGCTGTACAATGGGAATCATCTGAAATTCGTTCGAATGTGTCGAAAAAATCTGCCGAGGTTTATTCATATTTAAATCTTTGTTAAGCAAAGACAAAGGCTCAAAATATGGCAAACCTGAGAAATACAGATAAAACTTTTTATACCATCTTTGATCGAGACGCACAATTTAAATTTTTATAAGCAATGTAAAATTTTTTTTATACCGACTTTCTATTTCGATAACTTTTTGATACCGATTAAAAACGGCACAGCAATGCTAAATAGAAATAGAAAAAAAGAATTTGATTTTCGAGAAAAAGATGCTGAATATAATAAATTCGTTAGTAAATAGTAACTTCCATAATAAACAGTAAACAGTAACTTCTATAGGAAAGAAAGAATTAGACAATACTTAAGTTTCTCGAAAGCGTGTACATTTGTTACGCAGCGAAATGCTTACGCAAGTTTTAATCCGTTCGAAAAAGGACTAGGTCAACGTATAATGTAGACACGAGTCAACGTCATTCCAAGGGAAATAGATAATCTTGGCCTTCTCGCAAATAGATTTCCAAATCTGTCTCGCGCGACAAATCCAGATTATATATCGCTCCAGTTCTGCTCATTTTATATGGAGTTTTTTTTCCCCCCACAGTGTCGCCGAGAATCGGCTTGTGATTTATCGTCGCCATCAGACATCGAGATTCGCGCATGTTGGCACGACGTTATCGCCCATTACGTGGGCCAAATTACTATTCAATAGTGACTATCATTATTTATTACTTGAATCTCGCGCGATAGTATCTAAATGCACGTCCCTTGCAGCGTTATTTTAAGTGCATTTGCGACTATCTGAACGGTCTGTCCCTAACAGATTTTTCAAGATGATCTTGACAGGCTATAGTTATATAAAGAAATCTTTCTTGGTAACGTAACATATAATACATAAATTCCAAAAAAAGAAAGAAAAAGAGAAAGATTTTTTATGAAAGTAAAGAAAGTCACACTATAAATTTATCATCGGCTTTACATCGTGTTAAACATTTCTGCGAGTGAATATGATATTCGCTTAAGTATAATTATCAGGTAGTTTCATTTACATTTACGGAAAAAGCAAGATGTTGAAGGAGTAACGATCTTCTTCCTGCCTCTTGTAACTCTTCATTCGGATACCGAT
This sequence comes from Wasmannia auropunctata, assembly GCF_000956235.1. Taxonomy (NCBI): domain Eukaryota; kingdom Metazoa; phylum Arthropoda; class Insecta; order Hymenoptera; family Formicidae; genus Wasmannia; species Wasmannia auropunctata. Next base: position 1,434,104 of record NW_012026814.1, read on the forward strand.
CTCCGGACATTAATTTGAATATGTTGCGTCGAGGCGGCGAATCGATCTCGGTCTTGCTGAAGGCGGATGTCCATTCGCATTGTAGCGAAGGCAAAAAGTTGCGCCACGAGGTATCTGAATCCGAAAGACTCCATGCCTGAAAAGTTGGCCAACTTAGATACAGTTCTTTCATATATTGATTTACGTTTGCAATTACCATCAGAAAAATTTTTTCTCTAAATTGCCGAACTAATACAAGAAGTAATTAATCAATGAGAGAAGGTCTGAAATTTTCAATTAATTATTTTCATTAATAAAAGTTAATTTAAACACTAATAAAATCGCAAATATTTTTGAAAAAATATTTGCTATTGATATAGCATTTGTAGATTACTAAAAAAAAAATGTCATAGCTACGCTACGAAAATATAAATTGGAAAAATATTGAGTAACATTTGTTTTATTTATACGAAGAAAATATTTGCAGAATTATTTTCCCACAGTTATCTATATCCTCGTCATATTTTTCTTCTCTCAAAGTTTCGCGATCTGTCGACGCTTCTGACAACAGCCACGGGGCGATCGAACGTAACGCGAAAAAGTGTCGTCCTTGTAAGATAGTTTTGTAACGTTCCATGTAACAGAAGATCCGACATCCTGCTCATGACGCTTACGATCCGCGGTAAGCGTACGTCCTTAGTAATATTAATCAGCCATTTGTGCAATGGCCTCCGACCCGAGAGCGAGTCTTTTCCACGATCCTCAGTTCTCTCTCTTTCTCTCGCGTTTCTTCATTAGGTCGATTGAAATTGTACGCGTATTCTCTCGGGCGTTTTATGACGCGTTACGGAAATCTCATCGCTATTCTTTTACGACGCCGTTAAGTCCATATCTGTCAATTGCGAAATACGCGTTAATTCGTTTTAAAAATCGCGGCATCCGAGAGCCTCTCGTACTCGCGGACTGCGGGATTCCAGAACGTGCGCCCGTGTACTTATATACGCGTATACGGATGTCAAGGTACACGCACGAGAAGGAAGACAAAGAGGAAGGACCTTCCTCTTGTTTTCTGGGTGTTTGTGCAATCGTTGACGGCCGTAACCGTTTCTCCATCCTCGTTCTTCCGAGGACCCGCAGCAAAAACGCGTTAATGACGCTCGTTAGTCTGCGTGAGTTATTAACATGTTGCCGCGCTGACATCTGTGGCGATCTACATATATCAAGTGTAAATGACTTGTTTAAAAATTTATAGCTCGCGTTCTACTTTCGACGGTAATGATGTTTTCTCTTCGGCGAATTTAAATTATCATGGCGAATGATTCACCAAAAGTAATAAAGCTCTTGAAATTAACAGAAAGTATTGTAAATTAACTGATTGCACTTATTGTCAATTTAATAATATAATACGTCGTGCACAAGTGATCTACGTGCAACATAAAAATATTGAATCACATTATTATAATCGCAAAATTAAACCATGTAATATACATATCTTCGAAATGCCATTTTAATAAGAAACAAATTTAATATGTAATAAATTATTTAGAATATATTTTAATGCAATAAGTGTAACACGTGTACTTTTTTCTAATAATGTTGGTATAGCAAACTGCCACACACTGCGGAATAGTATTCTAAAATGAAAGATATTAATAAAAAAAAATTAAAGCGCCTGTAAAAGTATTGTGAAGAACGTACGTGACGGATAGAGCGCAGCTAAACAAAACCCTGTATATATTTATTCACATACTGTACAAAGGTATATTACATAAAGTTGATACACAACTACACGCTAAGTCGCGTACTTAAATAATGACCTAGAAACCCCATTTGGACGTTTTCGGGATCGTAACGGAAGCGCATCGCCGACCTCGAAACTGCCCAAACGAAAGAGAACGTTACCAACACCGTAATTTTAAGATATAAGTAATAACTTACTGTTAAGCCGCGTAGGTACATAGGAATATCGCAACACAGCGAGGGAGAATAAATAATTTCGCGTGATCCGCCGGAAAGCTGGACGGATCCTTTCTATAGGGAGTCTTTTTGTAATACTGAATCGTTCGACGGTCAGTTTTTTCAGCTGGAATTGAGATTTGTACGTTCCGCCGAATGTATCAATTCAATGCTGCCGACAGAAATTAATACCGCCTGGAAATTAACGCGTATTTCGACAGAGAACGATAGTGACCTCGTTTCGGGGGAGAGCGAGGGGGCGGAAGATACGCGGGAGAGGGGAAAAGGGTTTTAATTGTGTCACGTAGAGTCCAACCGGTACGGATAACCATAAGCGTACATGGCGCAATTTACCACATTCCACCAATTTCGCGTGTAATTTAACGAAGACGAGTTGCAATTTGACGATGTACCCGGCAACATTACGAGAGGAGCGCGAACGTGTTAAAATGTTTTACCCCCTTTTAACTGTTGGCATGCAGGACAATCACTGTTTTACACGAGTACGTATACTAGGAATGTAAAAAAAAAATTAATGTATAATAAAGATCTCTCATATTCTATATCAGTAATTAAAATTCGCATCTCGTTTCGAATACGTGTAGTCTCAAATGTCTACCCACATCCAGAGGATTTCAATCAAAGGGTTATATATAAAATTTTGTCGAATTGTTTTCCAATGAAATTAATTCTTCTAAACACAGATACTACGGGACATATATGGACTTCGATGATTGTGCAATGTAACACGACGCTCAGTTTAAGGACTTATAAAAATTATGTAAGGAAGAAACATTTAGAGAAACTTTGTTATTATATCATTGCATGTGATAAACACAAGTGAAATTACCTTGCTTAATATGTGCGAACTTCTTTGATTATAGAGAGGAGAGAGTAAAGTTGAGTCTGGCGTTCATGCAAAGTCGCTGAACAGAAGGGACGAAGTATGGCAGGCGTTTCTTTCCTTCAAATAATAGTTGCCGATATTTCGAGGCGATCGATGTTTTCTTTTTCTTTTATTCTTAATAAAAAGGACGGCGAGCAATATATATAATATCTTAACGTCGGACTACAGCCGGTTAATTATTACATTGCGATCTTGTCGATCGATGATCGATCGGGACTCCGCATATTAACCGACACGAGTTACGCTCGGTCGCGGGTATCAAGCAGCCGCGGCGCTTTGCGGATTTACATTTCCGAAATCGATCGTTACACGATCTGCTTAATATCCGCGAGCGCAGGTGTCAATCTCGGCCCCAAGTTAAATCGAACTCCGCAGCAGCGATTCGAGTTCGAAGAAGCCGACTCGTCGGCTCCAAATCTAATTTTCCTACAGTACTGCATGCAAGTGTAATGGTATAGCAGTCGGAATTTAATAATGTAAGAGTTCCAGAATCAATAATAACTCAATGTTGCCGACTTCTGCTGACGATGATATTCGAGACAAGAATTACGATGTCCCGGCGGTCTCTCGCGAAGAAATCCGCTCGTAGAGCAGATTCCCGTTTCGTCGTGGACGTCGATTGATGGGCCGAGATCAAAACCGATTCACCGTACGGAGCTTAAACCTTCGAATTTAGGCTAGGCGGAGTGGACACGGTGATGAATAACAGCAACGATCTACTCCGACGTATTGACAGGCGGACGTCTTCTGATACTCCAGCGAGATCTTCATCTCGCGAGTCTTCCGACGCGCGCGTAGTTCCGATCGGTCGTCGATTGTGCGGCTTCTCAGCCCCACTTAGCGGCTACCGTGTAGAGCGACCTGAGGAGCTCGATGGCGCGGCCGTCAGAAGCGGTGGCCCCGTTCTCCGACAAGGAATTATTTGTCTCCGAGACAGCATCGTCCGATCTTCTGACAAGAACGTTGGTATTCTCGGTGGTCGTACGAAATTTTCGTCCCGTCCTACTGCGAAATGTGGTGATGGATGGTACAGACGGTGTGGGTCTCACGGACGACGCTCGAGGAGTCCTCATCGTTGTGGAATTTGCCAAAGTCGCTCGTGATTTACCTACAAAGTAATAAATAAATAGTTAATCTGCGTTGTCTAGCAAATCGTAAAATATAAGGTAAAGAAGTAATGTAATATCATTTTTTGTGTAAAATAAGCGATATTTTGTATTTTTTTAAGTCCAAGTAAGTCTAATATTCATCGTAGGAATAAGAAATATCATATTAAAAAAATAAAGATTTTTCTGCCACTATTAAACCTATCAAATTCATTACTATATTTATTATTATACGAAACGTTTGGAAATATATTTATTTACGCTTTATGAATTTACGTTAAATCACTTGTTTAACTTTGTGCACCAATTACGGCGCCGATTCCCATTAGCTTACGATATTTCTATTTTTTTTTTATTATTTCTGGGAATCCTTTAATTATTATATTAATTTTAAATTTATTATTTCGCGCGCACGTTAAGGTGGATAATGAGATTAACTCTATTACGTTAAAGATAATCCGTAAAAAATAATCATTAATAAAACAAAGATTGTGTGATTGCTTACATCTTGGAATAATTACAAATATACATGACTGAAATTAATCGTTGACAGTAATAAGTACATCCACCTAAGTTTTTAATATTTGATGTTCATCCAAATAAAGCCTTTTTTTATTTGGATTTTATTACTTTAATAAACGGCCGTTTTATTACTTTAATATGATATTTTAAAATAAGTAGAATTAAAATTAATATTATCATAAAATATTCTACATACCTAAATACTATCATTATTAAATGTGCAGTGTAATACGTACTAGTCGAAAGATTAAATCTGTTGATGCCGGCGACAATTTCTCGCGATTCTTCCGAACTGAATTCGTTAACGGGCAACCTCAGAAGAGCGTCCAGCAGTTGCTCCTTCTCCTGCTCCAGCGTCTTGTTTTTCGGCCCGTTGCAATGGGTTACCAGCAATAGCACCAATTGTCTTACTGTCGTGTTGTTATCGGCCTGCTTCATCACTCGCATCAACGTGTTCGAGCTCGTCTCGTTGAGGTTGCCGAACATCTCGTGAGCCTTGATCGCTTCGCTCTCGCTGGCGTTCAGCGCGTTGCCCGCCGCAAATGGCAGCAGAGTGGACGACAGGTTCTCCCGGGAGACGCCGTTGGTCGACGTTACCGAGGAGGTGATCGTGGTCGTTATGCTGGACCGCGTCGTGATGATCGGAGTCGGCGTTGCCGTGTTCTCCGCGGCGAAGGTCGTCGGCAGCAGAGTGAACGTCACGGGTGGATCGTTGTTACTCGTCGCCCATTGCCAAGGACTCGGTGTGCTGGTGGTCCGCGGTTCCGTCGTCGCGTCGGGATCTGCAACGGGCAGCGTCGGCGATCTCGTGGTGGTCGCCGCCACGGTCGATTCCGTCTCCTCGTAAATAGCGTTACCGGTCGTATCGGGCGGCTGAGTGACGCCGACGTTCGACTCTAGACCGTGATTAATGTGCCGTGGATCCACGAACACCGTCGTCTCCCAGAGCTGGGTGACCATGGGCGAAGAGGTCCAGTGATCGTTGTTCAGCAGATTGGAGTGTCTCGTGGTCGCGTCCGCGGGCTTGTTGGAGGTGGCGCGAGTAACGGTGGCGGTGTACGGGGTAACGTCGCTGACGGTCGCGGTGACGGGATCCAGTATCTCGACATCGTCCCGAATTGTCGTCGGCACCGTCGTGGGCTTGCGAGTGCCTTCCACGCGATTGCCCTCAAGCTTGTAATTGTTCCTGTACTTCGCGTACGAGCTGCGAGCTGTGGCGAGAGACTCGGACGGTGCTGTCGTCGATTCGTAGTAACGTATCCTGAATGGCTTTACGGTGCTGCTGGCGGTGTCGTAGGTAGATTTGCTTCTCGACAACGGCGTCGTTGAGCGCACCGACTGGATGCTGTTCGACACCTCGAAGCTCCTCACATTACCGAAGTGTTGATCGTAATGAGGCGGCGTGAGGTTTTGCACGGGTTTATCGCCAGCCGAGCCTCTACCCCAGCTGGGCGTCGTCCCTACTCCGGGATTCTGAAAAGACGCCACCGTGGACGACGCCGCGTAATTGTTTATAGGCGTAGCGCCGATCGGTTTGACGTTTTTACCGTAAGGCTGGAAGGTTCCCGCCGTGTTATTCTGGAAGCCACCGATCCTATTTCGATTTCCGTCGTCGTCCAGTGGGAAATAATTATCATAGATCGATGAATCAGTCGAATCTCTCGTATCGCCGTCGTAGGTTTGAATATCGTTCGCAGTGGTGGTAAACACACGATTCACTTCGAAGGCAAACGTATTACCACCCTGCGTCGACGACTCGTCGTAATCCCTCGAGTCGTATGACGAAGCGCTGGGCGGTAACAACGTCGTGCTCGGATAGTAAATTGGCCTTCGCGTCTGGCTCTGTGAAGTCGTGTAATACTCATCGTACGGCGTCGTGTAGTAAGTCGAATACGATCTGTCGGTGGTGACAGTCGGTGGTTGTAGGGTAGTGGGGAATATCGTGGACGGCTTGCGCCTTCTGGTGACGTCGGTATCGTCCGAGAAATCCAGGACTTCATCCTTCTCCTTGGTCACCGATGCGTACTCTTCCGCCGTGGTCGGATACAACGTCGTTACCTCGAACTGACTGTCATCGGTGGTCGTCGCCGGTGGTTGCGTGGGCCTGATTTCCGTGAGCACCTTCTTGAAGGTGTCCGGATCCTGCAGGTATGCCGACAGAGCGTGAGTGAAGACCTGGGCCAGTTCGCGCAGCTTCGTGCTGTTCGATCTCTTCGCGCCGTTCACTGGACCCTCGCTCTGTTCGATCTCCAGATCGTCGTTCACCTCGCCGCCAACGTCATCGGCCTCCGATGACGTGAATTCAGCCGTCGTGGCGTTCCCTTCGAGCGCATTGTTCAGATTGAACAGCTCGACGTACGACGAGATGGTGTGCTGCGTGAGAATGCTGGTCGGTAATTCGGCGGACGAGTTATCCGAGTGATTCCCTTCTGTACCCTCGGCCTCCTCGACGCTCGCGGTAGACTCGATGGTCTCATTCGAGTCGAGATTGTCGCCGGCTGTGGCAAAGTACAGAGCTAACGAGTGCAAGGTAGACGGGCCGGGCGCGGAGGGCCCGTTTCGATTATTTCCATCCTTCGCGCCGATCTCGCTCAGATTTTCCACATTATTTTCGAGACCTTGAAGAGAATGCAACATGTTAAGCGCGTGTTCCCGTTCGGCGTACGGTCTATCCTCCAAAGATGGTGGCGGTTTGCTGCCAACCTCAGGTAAATAGGTCGCTCTGTCCTGCTTGGGCCTGCTCGTCACTGGAGGCAACGATTTCACCTTGGGTATCAAATTACCCGTCGTGACGCGATAATTTGTGGTGGGGCTGTATATCGGCACGGTGGTCGGCGGCTTCGGCGTCGGTGTGGTGGTCATCGTGGAGTAAACGTAGTTTTTAGTGAAAGGTATATACGGGCCTAATGTGGACAGCACTTTCCCCTGCTTGTACGTGAAACTGGTGTCGTAAGGGCTCAAGGTCTTACTGGTGGATCCACTCTGCTGATAACCGTTGGTGCTTCTCCACGGCTTCTCGGTCGAGCTGATCGAATTCTGCTGGAAGCTTTGCAAAGTCGCGCGCCAAGGATCCCCCGTTGTACCTCTGGGCCCGACGTTCGTGATACTGTTCTCGTTTTGGCAATTGGAGTGAACTTGATCGCGACAGTCTCCGTAAAACGGCGTCGACGAGGGAAACGGGTCCGGACTGACGGTCGCAGTGACGTTGGCGGCGTTGTGCCGGTAGCTCTCCGTATTCACGTACGGACGCGTAGTCGCGAAAGAGGTGTCGGCGTCTCTCTGTTCGGTCACCCTGTTATCAACGTACTGCTGACTCTGATAATTCCCGCGGGCCGGTGGCACTCTACCTATCGCGGCGGGCGTCCGCAGATCGCTGTACGTAGTGAAGGACGTAGTCGGGTACTCCTCCGCGGAGGAAGTCACGGTCGACGTGTCGGCATTGGCGTACGTGGTTTCCGGAATGTCGCCTTGCCCGTAGTAGGGAGTGCTGTAATAAGACGTCTCGGTCGTCGGCGTGTACTGCAACGTTGTTTCGTAAGGTGGTAACGTCGTCGTTCTGGCCTTGTAGATAGGAGCGTATGTGGGCCCGGGATACGGCGGGGCGCCCGTTTTCGGCGTGAAGGACACCGTCTCGCTCTCCTCGTTCCTCCGCGGCGCGGACGTGGTGGTCGTGGTGGTCGTCGTCTCGTGACCACGGTAATCAGCGGTGGTGGTGGTGGTACGATCTCGATAATCGTACGAATGATAATAATACTGTCGAGTGTTCTCAGATTTGGCCGCGTTAAAGCGATTTCCCCGGCTGGACACGAACGCGGCGCTTTCCGCAAACTGCTGGTACTCCCTCGGAGGCGTCGCGGTTGTAGTTCTGAAGGTCGTCGTCTCCATGTACGTCGGCGTAGCCTTTTGCGACTGGTTGGAACCGAACAGATTGTTTCGCGTCGAGGTTCGCGATTTCGGATTATTGAACGCCGGCTTCTCGTTGTTGCGCGGCGTATTCTGATTGGACTGATAATGATCCTGCCTTTCTGTGTTGCTCTGATAATTCTGCCGACTGTCCTGGAACTTATTGCTGTGATCGTAGTTGAACTTGCCGTTCTGCGTATCTAGCTGATTTCTCTGCTTATTGGACGCCTGATAATTCGATCCACCGTTGTGATATTGTCGCTGTTTCGACGACTGATCGTAATTCTCGGGTGTCTGGCTCGTCTTCTCGTTAGCCCGTAACGCGTTCGCGTTGTTGTCTTGGAAATAGCGACCAGAACCACGAGTGTTATCGAAAACGTTGTTCGGCCCGAAGTGCTGGTTGGACTTCGGTTCGTCCTGCCTCTCCGGGATCTGATTCTGCTTGGCGGCGGGCTGACCGTACGGATTCGTTCTGCCGTTTTGTCTACCGTCGTAGTCGACGTTCTCGTAGTAATCCGCGTTATTATTTTGCTGCTCCGCCGCGCGATGAAACTCGGACTTCATCTTTCTCGCCTCCGTACGTTTCTTCTCCTCCTCGGCCAATTGCTCGGCGCTCTGCTCGTACAATTCCGTGGACCTGCTGCAATCCACTTTGAACCACCAGTCGCATATAAGTTGCGATTGTTGGAAGATAGTGCCGTTGGGACACAGGAACGAGATCTTGCGTCCATTGTCGCAGATGTGGAACACCTGAAATTACATTCAGTTTCGGTGACAAGTGTATCATTAACCGTGAAGTCTCTGTAGCAACGCTACAAGCGTCATTATTTATACATAAATATTATTTATACTTCTTCCAAAGGCAATTTTGTACAGAAATTATATTGAACAGAAAATTTTTTCTTCATTTCCTTCCATTTCCCAAACTTTTTAATTTGTCATTTAATATATTTATACTTTTTGCAGACTTTCTAAAAATGTCGGAATTTTGATAATCCGAAACTATAGCAATCGCTGGATTGAGCATCAATCCGCGTGACTTTTGTTCGAATCGAACGAGCCGTGCCGTACGTATAAATATCGATGTCACCTACTTGGCAATTTGTCTCTAAATCCGCGTAATATCCCCCTCTCAGACCGCGACAGCTGAATGAAGTGGTTGGAATCGACGTGAGGGCTGGATAATCCACCCCGGGCTGTCCCGTCACGCCTGAGTACAAAGTGGAGTGTTATTAAATTTTATAGCGCTTGTTACATCAACGCGGCATTACCGACGTTTATCCCGCCTTTTTCACGGCCGTGCTTCTAAAACACGAACATCGCAACATAATCGTTTGCAGAGCCATGCGAGTTATGCCATCGATTTTTCCGTGCATGAAGAATTTTACGCAAACCCCCGATAGCACACACTGTCGAGGCCATTGACAAAGATCCCCCATCATATCGCTTCGTGCGAAAGATGATAAACGAGCGATAGATTATCTGTCGGTATCCGTTAACGCGCGTCGCGCGTTTCGAAAATTTAATTAGCAGGACGTAACAATGTAATTACGTCACGTTTAGAGAAATAGCAGATCGGCTAGACCAGCACCGCCGTAGAAAGTCTGTCACCTCAGTGGAAAGTCACGAAGCGCCGGCGCACAATCATCGTAAAACGAAAAATTGCACCTCGTGGGAAAGCAGAAACGCAGTCCGATCGCCCCGAGATAGTCGCACGCACTCAATGACTTTCGCTTACACAGTTTTACGTAATATCTGACGCTTCGGTAAGACGAAGCGACACGCACACATACACACACAGATATCTGGGATGCTCTCATTTTCGCTTCTGCGCGAGTATACGATATTGCAATGTATGGGGTGTTCCGAATTTACCGTAGAAGCTTCCGGTAAATATTTGCACAGATGCACAACTTGGCAGAAGTGTATTCGTATGACTGCACGTTATGTCTACATGCGAAAGACAAATATACATGCAGAATGCAAATATATACATGGGTAAAGATAATACGTGAAGCGCTGGGGAGTGAAATGTTGGAATAAGCAAATATTATTTTTATGCCTGGATAAAAAAAATACGAGCGAAAGAAATATATATTTATGCACAACTTTTTCATCCGTATTTATACGATCGTCTTTATGGCCCGTCCACGATTTCGCTTAAAACTTTGCAGGGATTAATAAGTAATTAACAAGCAACGGAATGAAGTTACAGATAGAAGTTTTCAAGAGTTTTCAACATTCTTTAAAGGACACTTAACTTGTTGTTTAACTTTATATAAACAGTTTTTATCAAAGCGGTTTTTAAACGCGATGTTAAACAGTTTATTCTGCAAACGATAATAAAAGAGTCCAATGCGCGAATAAGAACGGTTACATCAAAGAGGGACGCAGCATGCACGGGGGAGAAAAACGCTTTAAGTATAATAATACCCGCTCCTTTGAGCCACTCCTTGAGGAGATCCTCGTTTCCGAAGAAGACTGGCAATGGAAGAAAAAGCGAGTCGCTTTAGTCAGGTCGGAAAGGAAAAAGAGATTAGCGATGTAGTCTCGAGGTTAGTAGGACAGTACAGTGAGAGAACCTTGGTAAACTTGGTACTCGCCGTTCTTTTCGGGCGCCAGCCTTTTCACGATTTTCTTCAGCGCTTCGACGTCTTCCTCGGATGCCTCGAGACTCGACAGGTCCAATTCCGTGAGGAACTCTGGCAGTCCCGCGTGCTCGACATCTCGCGATGCCTGCAACGTAATACGCTCTCAGAATGTAGAACTACTTCCAGAAAGGCGCTCGCGATGACGAGTTTCCGCAAGGTCTCTCGGAAGGTACGCTACTTTCAACTCGTCCTACAGAGCGCTTGCTCTTGTTGGATTACTTTTCTCCCAATGCTTGCATCCTTATAGACGCTATCTTGTAATCCAATCAACATTTAATTAAGATTGCAGATACTGATAACGTTAATGTAAAATCGTTTAGAAAAAAATTTTTATTTACAATATTTTTAGTTTGGATCTCATTTTGAGGACGTACAATGCCGAGCAATCAGCTGTCAATTCGTTCCAATATTTGCAATATCTTTTTTCCCGAACGATGCAATTCGCAAAAAAAAAATAAAAAAATAAATTTGTGGATTTAGCCGCAAGCTGTATTATCGGAGATATTATCCCGTTAAAAAAACAGCGTCTCAATTAGTCGTGAAACTTCCTATTCCTTTTTCTATACGCGTCACACCGTTGAAGTTGGTAATTAGGAAAATGAATTTATGCATTCGCGTACGTTTGAACGAGCCGCGGATGAGTGCATTAAACGCTATTGATTTTGCGTACGCGAGACGATACGACGCACAAAATGCGAACGAGCGCTCGCCGCTGCGTTATCCTGCACACGATGAAATTCGATATTGCAACTCGCTTCTCCCTCGGGAAACGAAAGTTTGATTAAATTTCGCTGTTGAGCACGCGGACGGCGGGAGGGATGAAGGAAGAGGGGAGTCCGTCGCCGTTACCTACACCTACGCGTCGCGTAAATCACGGTTAACAGGTAAACCGGTGCGTCGCGAGTATTGACCATTGTCGGTATTTATTAGCAAACGTTAACGGCGACTTCAAAGCGACATTCGCGGGAGCGTTATATCGTAATACCACTGCGAGCGATTTTTCACGGTACCGCGGAACGGAATTCGCTCGCCCGTTTGCTCGCGCGCGCGCGCGCCCGCGCGCGTAACTCGTGGCTCTGTAATTAGATCTCGCGCTCCCGTAAATTAAAATCCGCGTTACATCTGCAGGGATGAGAAAAGAGCGTTCGTAACGTAACATTTCGTCACGCTCGCGGTTGGAAATTTCGCGTCCGTGTCGCGCGTCGCGCCCGAAGCGCGCGTCCCGCGCGACCGCGCGCGCTTCACCTCCCTCGAATCGATTGCTCGCGAACCGTAAATCGTCGCAATAACCGTCGCGCGTACACCGTCCGTGCGGAATTCTACGAAAGTTAAATTGCACTGCTTGAAATAAGAGCCGCGGGGGACTTTAATTACTTAGCCGCTAATTAACTTCGGCGTCCAAAGTGCCCGCCTGATTGGAGCCGCTCGGAGCCTTGAGATTAGCGCCACTTGAATATTTACGAGAGCATCGTTCGGTCACTTATACTTCTTGCAGAAAATTAAGAAAATCCGCGATAAATATTCCAAGGTGTTTCTAAACTAACCGACGCGAAGCTTGCGCCCGGCGAATCTATGGAAACATCGCGGGAAGGATAATTTGTGGATATAAAGACCTCATCATCCGCGTAGCAACTTTATGGAAAAGTCGAAAACTTAATATTAAACTTATAGAGAATCGCGGAGAGATTGTACCGAAATTATCACTGCGTGATAAATTGACTGACATTTTTATGGAATTAAGAGTGGCATTGAAAGTTACGTAGAAGCAAAACTACAGTTACAAAATTTCAGATTAAATTTCAGATTATTTCCAGTTTCAATCAGATTTAAGGAGAAGATAATACCTACCTCTAGTACCTCTTATGACTAAAACTACACGGCTATTCTTACACTCTTTAGTACTTTGTACAAATAATATAAAAAGAAAGTAAAAACGCGGAAAGGAGCGCACTTACCCCTGTCTCGCAGTGGCCAGGCGTGTAAGTAGCGGCGATACCTGAAAGTCGGAAGCGCGGATTAGAGTTCAAGATTAAATAATCATGCGTCTCGCTCTACGGGAAATTAGGTCAGCGAGACGCAGTTGCCTAATCCGAACGTTCTATAGTCGCCCTATGGCAACCATTTGGCATATTTGTATAGCTGCTTTCGCGCTGGAAACGGGACATTGTGAAAATATACGAGCGGCGGGGCAATCGTCGCTGTTTTCGCTGTTGAATAAAGAAGCTTTATCAACGACAAGCATACCGGCAGAATCGCACGGTCGATACACCCGTATAATCCCGTGGAGGTATTATGATAGAATTGCACATGTCGCGATTTTTTTTTCTCGACACAGAATCGCGTTCGGCATAGAACTACCCGCGGTAGAACAGGGATCAACAGCTAAATTAATATCGAGAACATTACATCGATCTTGCCAAACTTCATTTTGGCTCATGAATAATTGGATTCTGTTGTACCGGAGGGCAATCGATGTTTCATGTATTTGATGGCAACAGAATTTGATTGATTCTTTTTAAGTGCTTGAATATTGGATGTTGTAGTATTGAGAATGACGTTACACTAACAGACATAGGATATTACAAAAAATAAATATCTATAAGAACTAAAAAAGTGTATGTATCTATACTGATATCCTAACTCTGCTTTTTACAATAACATTTCAATATCTTAAATATTTCAGATAACACTTGAGGGTCTGAAAAATCTTCTTTACAATTAAAAATGTAAAATAGTTATTTAATAAACTATTTGATCTGAACTATCTCGTCTGAAAAAAACTCCGATCATAATATTTGTTTGTAGTGACGTTTCCCTTCATCGAATTAATTGTAAATTAATCTTTAAAATTTTAAATTAAATTTTGATTACAAATCTTGATTACGCTTTTATTGAAAATTGTCAGGAATGCAGAAGATCATGACTTTCAATCGCAATGAGTTGCGGGAAAACTCACCAAAGAATTTATAGTTGGGAGAAAGCGCGTGATACCTATGACACGTTACGTAAGCGTAAAAACTCAAGTCAGAGGTCGATGGGCCATCGTCACTTTGTTGTTTGCATGTTGTTTGACGTACCGATAATACGAGAAGTTCGCACGGTATTCAATAACGGATGATAACTGAAGGCGATTCCATGTATTTTACCGTTCCCAAGCATTATAATATTGATAAGCTGTTTGAAAATGCCTCATAGAAATATCTAATCGTCGGTGAAAAGTAATTCTTTTCGGATGGAATTAATAATGGTTTGACTATATCCGATCCGTCAGCGACGTTTCAAACACCGTGAGATCCCGGCAGAAGGTACTTAATGACGCTGAATATAAAACCATACGGAACATTATTGGAAAATGCAGAAGGAGAAAGAAGGAGATGCGACAGAGTAATAAAGACGGATAAAAAGTGATACGGACGGAGTCGCAACTTGCTCCGTGAAATTCTTTACGAGATCGTGGAAAACGTGCAAAGTTTCGCGAAGGTAAGCGACGAACTTTCATGGCGATGAAAAATTTTCCGCGCATACTTGCACTAAGTCCCGGATATCGAATCGCGCGTTTTCCAACGAAGTAGTCGTGAACTTTTCTACTTCGCTACGTTGAGAGGTTTCTCAAACGTTATTCAGTAGCTCCTCCAGTTAATCCAATATATCTCTCCATTACGTTATAAATTACTGTATAAAGATACGAGCTTGTGCAACAATAACGCGGCGCATGAAATTTTTCAGAGAGCTGAAAATACGGTATAAAGAATTGTTCATTAAATCTAACGTTTTCTTCTATGTCTTCCTGAATTTTTTTTTCTATTATTAGAAATTACTTCTTTGCATGAACTTTGTTCATTTATGTCTATTTTTGCATTATCTGGCATTATTTGAAAGAATTATTAATCACCTGCGATAAAATTAAATTTCCGCCAGGATTGTGTAAAATAAATTGAAGTTACGTTTAAGTCAATCTTTGAGAAATTGATAAACAATCGACAGGCAAGTGCCTTTCATTATAAGGAATATTTTAATAATGTAATGAGATGTATTATATCCCTAACAATTCCAACTTCAATATTTCATCGAGAAATCAATACAGCTTATTAATAAATATAAGTCGACCACTTATTATGATTTTCCTTGAAGCGTGGTTTAAGCATGCCGTTTCCCCAAAGCCTTTTGTACGGCGGAAATTCCTCGGGAAGGAGAATAAAAATTTCCATATTTCCGCGATGAGAGGCAACGACAAGCGCGGTGACAAATGCCGCGTGAATGGTCGGTGAGTCAACAACATCGATCTTCTTGTACCGCAGATTGTACCGTGCTGCTCCTCGACGCAGAAGAGAAGCGCGAGGAGGTAAACGGCAATAAATCCCCGGGCCGAGCGATCCTACATCGGATTCACCTTCGCCGCGGAAGCGAATCCTTGACTTTATCCGCGCGCGACAGGATGCCACGGCGCTCCCACGCTGCCAGAGATACGGCTACGCGATTGGTCCGTAATTATCGGCCAGCAGCGCGGATGAGCAGCGGCGATAAGAGAGAAATAATAAATAAAAATATTGAGTAATCCCCGCACAGACCGGCGCGACGCGGTGGAGATTAATCGGTGTGTCCACCGCTGATGGCCAATGATCATCAGAATGGTGCGCCAGTGAATGCCGTTTCGCCGATTGTATTCCCGTATTCCCATCGATCCTCTAAATGCCAGACCAGTGGAAGATAAAGAACGACAAAAAGAGAACGACATCAATGCGTGCGAGCTCAAAAGGAGGAATTTTTATTCCGCCGATTCATCGCGGGTGAATTGATTCTTCGAAGAACGAAGCCCGCGAATCGCGAGGGACATGGCTGTGAAATACACTTGTTTATTTCTTTCATTGCTGTCTTCACTAACGTCAATACGCACGTCGCGTCGTTTTTCTACTAAATAATCCGAATATTTGTAACTCGGTATATAAAAAATTCAGATTATAAAAAAATGTATTATTTAAAAAATTGTTTGTTACGATTTCTCGTAATCTAACTTTTCAATAAAGAATTATCCTAATGACATAGTATATATGGGAATCATTTATTTTATTATTTTATATTATGTAATAATAAATTAAATAATTTTTTATATTATTATTATATATATTACATAATAATAAAATAAAACAAAGTCTACATTTTATTATTATATAATTTTATAATATTATTTCCATTATAACATTATATAATTATATAATATTATTTCCATTGCTATATCTTATTTAGAATTGTTTGGAATAAATGTCGATTCTTCAATAGTATTGGTTTATCGAAAATACAGAATATTGAGATATTAATTAAAAATAAAAACTTGAACTGTATACTTACACAGAAATAGAAGAATCACGAGGCGTAACATGTTTGGTAGATCGTCAATCACGACTCTGTAAACAAGACACAATTTATTGAGCGAGATATGGCGATATTATTGCTCGTTAAACGATGTAATTTTCAGTCTGAAAAATTTCTGAAATCAGCACAATAAAAGAAAATGAGATCTTATAAATGTACGAATTATTAATATATAGAAATATCGATTATTTCCACGGGATATTTCCCCGTGGAGCAGACGAAATGTTAAGTGGAACGGAAACGAAGATAGCGCATCGATGCGTAGTGGAGCTGCACGAAACACATATACGCTCCCGAAGCAGAAATCTAATTAAGAGATAATTGTTCCAGAAGCACGCCACATTTCGGAATTTCCCGCAGGCAATATCGGTCGATGAGGTAATAAGCGTATATAGATAAGAGAAGGCATGCAGTCACATATCGCTCGAAATTTCGAAGGAGGGAAACGCGTGCGCATAGGAAGCATGGTTCGCAGATCGAAGTGCCCGAATCTGGAACGGGCGTATTAATTAATCGCGATAAATATGCAACGGCATTAGGTAACATGGAACGGTCGTTCCAGTTCGAGACACGCGAAAATGACTGATGAGAGAGACACCCGCATCGACATTTCGCAAACCGGGCATTTACGTACTTCGACGTGCGCGATCATCTCGTGGAATCATCTCGAGTCTTATATTTAATAAACTGCAATTTATTTGCGATTTGCGTATTTCGCAATGAGGCAGGCGCTCTTCAAGAGGAATCCCTGTGTCTTCGGCATTAGGAAAAAGTTGTCAGCACGATTCGATTGATGGAATGAGGCGCGACGCCGATTTTGAAATACTCTGTAATAAATAATCCGTTAAACGCCAAAGGTTTAACGCCAATACCTCTAACGTACAATGGATTGCGACACGTATAATGTGTCAGCCGTGTCAAATATCTTGCCACACCACGAAACAAGCGTGATGAACGTGTATAATTGCAATTTGTGCGTGTAATGCAGTTACGCCAAACGTATAACATACGCGGATACTCCGCCAGTTTATGCTCAATGAACAGGTCGTTGAATCGTGAATTACGCTCGCTGACTTTTACATCGAGGGCCATTATTATCGATATAATCGCGTCCTTACTCACGCGAATGATACAATCGTAGCCTGGGGCTAGGTCGACCGCTATATGGATAATCGAGAGGATTTCGATCCGTATACGCAATAATTTAATAATAACCGTTATTTAAGGATATATTTAACTAAAAGGTCAAATAAATTAATTAGAGGGAAGAAAAGATTTATAATTATCTATTTCTTGATAAGCCAATCTTTCGCGTAGCTCTTCGAAATGCTCCAACGTCACGTTTAGACAATATAATTATGGATCTTAAGGAAAATGTAATTTAATTGAAGCATTCGCTGCTTTTTTTACAAACACCAGAAATATACTATGTTCAAAAATATAAAAAAAAGGTAAAATAAAATATTTTTAATTGACAATTTCTTCACGATAAAAATACAAGTCCGAGTGCATCTCTTTCACATAAATCATCTAAATAGCTAAAAAAAACACTTGCCGAAACCCGGGATCGAACCAGGGACATTTAGATCTTCAGTCTAACGCTCTCCCAACTGAGCTATTTCGGCTCGTTGCGGGCTACCGTCTGAGAAATGATGATGAAACTGGTTTCTCTGTACTTCTGATGGATTACGTTTAGCAAAATAAAAAAAGATGCCGAAACCCGGGATCGAACCAGGGACATTTAGATCTTCAGTCTAACGCTCTCCCAACTGAGCTATTTCGGCTAACGACTACCACCTTTTCACAATACCTTTTCACAATATGGTATGAAGTCATGTTATCAATAATGAGATTACGTCTAGTCACCACCTTGGCATTATCAGTTGTTTTATGTTATGTAAAAAGGTAAAGATTATTTTTATATTATCTCTAAAGCAAAAAAACTTGTATTAAATTCTTTAACATCAAATTATTTTAACATCAAATCAATTAAAGTAAAAATATCAATAATTAATTATCAAAGTGTGTAAAAATTAATAAAAAATACTTTAATGTATTATAGAAATATTTGCTTATGTATTATCTTAAGTAGATTACTTATTGATTAAATCTTTTGTATGTTTCTTCTTTACAAACTAATTATAGCTTAATTAATTTTTTTATTTTTCCAAATTAAATGTTAATGAATGAAATTCACAAGTTTTTGCTTCAGAACTTTCTATATATAGAATACAATAATATCATAAATTTCAAATTTTACGCGGATAGAATATCTCATGGAATAGAATCTTTCTTATTTATTTTGCAAAATTGCGCGAACGGGAGTCAATTTACAGTCTATTAACGCTCAAGAAATAGCTTCCGATTAATGCGGAATTATAGGAAATGTGAAATTATTCTCCACAATTTTGCTTTCTTTCTGTCACCACAATCGCCACAATGGTTTTGCCGCCTATGGTTTTCGTTACAGGGAGACCTCGTAATTACCGTGGAAATCGTCGGATGGGCATCTCATTTCCAATGTAATTTAAGCAAAGTACAACGACACGATCACGACGGAGCATCGTAATGACGCACTTTCACCGACCAAAAGCTAATCTTCTCTCTTTTGGTCCTTAAACATCTATATCTATTCGGGGAGATATTTCCGACGGCATCAACGGGCTCTCCGTTGGAATTCTGCGGAAATCGTAGCAAATCAATCAAATTCCCTGGGCAGGAAACCCCAGGGGGAGACTCGACGAGCTGCATTAGGGAACAAAAGAAAATTGAAGCGATGTAGGGCAACAACCGGTCAATCTCCACTCCAACTTGCCATGCGATCCATGAAAGTCTACGAGATTATAAAGGAAATGACCCTCCCTCCCCTCCCCCATAGACGGTCATGGAAAGAAGATTGTATAGGTTCTTAAAATGATAATTTTTATGTCACTCCGCAGATGCGCAGTAGTTCGGTATGCTTAAAAAGGAGTTCACGTTCATGTGCAAATTGATATACATATGGAAATGCAGATCTATATATATATTTAAGCGTCACATTCTCGAAGGCAATTCAGGAAGTTACCATAATAGAACGCTTTTAGATACGCGAGTGCGAGAAGAAAGCGATGTATAAAATATCAAGAGCACAAAGAAAGAACGATTTTACTGAAAGGTCTTAAAATTTTGCTGGATACAGATCTGAAAATAATTTTGTAGAACCATCATAAGAATTTTGTTGGCAATTCAAACTGGTTGCTAGAACATCAAAACGTTTTCTAGCAAAAGTTTTATACAGCTCATCATGTTTTAGTTTCTAACAAAATTATTTTTAGATCTGCATACCCAGCAAAATTTTTAGCAAAATCGTTCTTTCTGTGCAGAAAATACACATTTTCCATACTACGTTAATAATAATGATGTTTTATTGATTTATAAAGAAACGTCACTCAAAATGCAGCATGGAATAGACTCGTAATGTCGTGAAATACTGCATGCAGCTTCAAATTACAATTCCGAGATACGACGGAGACGCGTCAGTCTACCGCCGTAACTGTAGCAAGCGATATCTTCCAATGATTTAAGGACGCCTATAAACGTCGCTGATAGAGTGCGGAATAACCGTACCGGCAACATATCGAAAGTACGCGTTATCCAAGCGTCTCGTAAAGTCGCGATATCTGGTTGGTTGGCGCACGTTGCTGATGCACATATACGCGAATCGAATACGTAACGCCGCCGGGGATCTTCTTCCTAGGAAGCACGCACGACATCGACAGCGCGGCGCGAATGAAAGTTTTTACTTTCGTTCGACGATATTAACGAGCCCGCGCGCGCGGAGAGCATTCGCTGCGAGATACGCGAAGAAGACGAGAACGCGCGCGGCCGGGGATGCACCGTTATAAAATCCGCTCTCCCGGCGAAAGAAGTCGGCGCGCGAGATAGCGGGAAAAGCGGAGACGCGCTCGCGTATATACGCGCGTACATATACTTATATGTATATACATATATATTTCTTTCATGCGCGCGCGACGCTTTTAAGACTTCCCTTTCAGTGAATGGATATGGGGCGATTAATGGACCGCTTGCACGAAAGAAAGTGAGAAATGCACAATCGTCGACGAGGTCGCTGAAGCCGGGCTCCTTAGAAGCCGTTCGGCGCGGCGTTCGTGCACGAGCGACTCAACGCCGTTCATCATGTCGTCTTCGCGTTGTCTTCACTCGTCGCTTTTCGAGATTCCCCTCGGTCCGCGTGCCTTTGTTCGTCAATAATTAATTTCGTGACGTTACTAAAATTGTAAATGGGGTAATAAAACGAGAATTAAATGAAGAGGGATTATAAGAGATCGGGAATTAAAATCACACGTATTAAAATTAAATATCTGATTTCAAGGGGTATTAAAGTCTTAAAATAATTATTGAAATTTCTAGATAATGAAGCACAAATTGAGGTAATAATTAAAATAATTAAGAACAAATTGCCGAAATAATAGATGACTATCAGCGTTTTCATGCGCAGTATGCGTAATTTTCTATTTAAATTAATTATTAATATGATCGATGCTTCAAAGTTGTAACTAATAAAACGGGTTTGAATTATCGGGATTTTGGAAAGGAGATTTTGAGCGTTCAGATATTAATGCGAAAACTGAATTAACGAAGACTTCTCGCGAATGAGCTCGAATTAAAAATTCTTTAGACCCCAATTTCTAACACTGCTGTTTTATTCGGATCGTTACATTATTCAGTTCCCCGGCGAATTCGTCGTCGCGCATTATTAAAAAAATTATAAGGCTCCTCGGGACGGTGGTCCCCGCCTTCCGATACCGTCACGTACCGATGAAATTGGCATAAAATTGCCACGTAAGCGGAAGAAACGTCGCAGTTATTGTCGACCACCAGTTGTTGACCTTTAAATATGAAAAGCCTCTAGTGCGATGCCTCGCTCAACTTTCACCTTTTCGCGTTTAAAACGGAGACGAAGCCAGCTCGTGCGCGAGCGCGCCGAGATCATCCTTGAGAACGGATCCTTGCCGTGAGCGAAAACGCTTTCGTGTTTTCCAGCGCGAGTCGTGCGCCCGCGGCCCGGCCGCGTTTCGCCGAATAACTGAAATATCAACATAGGGATCATAGCCATTTTGCAGGACTGCGAAGCGTACACACGAACTCAGTCACGCGAATGCGTTGCGTTTGACGTCCGTTCCGTGCGTTCATTCACCAGCGAATCGATAAAATAACAGCATAAAAGTCGCTCTCGTAGAAGGCAAGTGGATGGCTCGTTTGTAGCGATTGTAGAAAGAAATGATTTTGACAGATCTGTGTGTCAATATCATTTCTTTCTGTGTTATATATACAGCTGTTTGCGGAAAGAACGATTTTGTTGAAAATTTTGTCTAAGAATTTTGCTAAATACAGATCTAAAAGTAATTTTTTGTTGAATTACCAAAATAATTTGTTGAAACGTTAAAACTGATAAGCATTATTGCTATCAAACGTTTTGATATTCTGGCAATCATTGTGACTTTCCAAAATTATTTTGATTATTGAACAAAAATTATTTTCAGATCTGGATCCGGTAAAATTGTTCTATCCGTGTTCTGTTGTGAACAAAGCAAATTTATGACGTAACGGGATAAAATATAACATGATAAAAAGGATAAAAATTATTTTTAGTAATAATAATGCATCTTCCTCATCTGCTTTAGGATCGTGTAACATGTATATAACTCATCAATTAAAATTTCAAGCATTAAATAATATTATATGCAATTAGCGGAAAGAGATAATGATCGGGTCATGCGGTCGGTCGGATCCATCATTCCGACGACTAAATTATTGATGAAAATTAATTAACTAATTATTAATGAACAGCGAGCTAAATTAAAGAATGCAGTCGAGGTATTACACGCTAGATTATCCCAGCAATATATGCGAAGTATTACGCGTTATCATGCTTTTGCATCAGCGGAAATAGATATGGGCAGATGAGACCAACATCGAAATTGCTGCTGCGACACATATAAAAGAGAAAAGCATGAACATTTTGCAGAAATACATTAAATACGCGCTGGAATAACCAAATGCACGCACGTGTAAAATATAAATTAATACACGTATTAATAATGAGTACGTTTAGTTATTTGGATCGTACTTTTTCAAATTTTATATATACGTTATGTATCTTTGTGCAGCTCGAAAATGTTAGATTACTAAAAACGAGGAATCTATTGGATAATGATTTATAATCTGTTTACTGCTTGAGAGAAAGTTATCAGCATAGTTGTCAAAGAAGAGAATGATATCTTTATGTAAATTAATCTCTTACTGTACAATATTATTCTTATATAATAGGATATTTAATAGGATGTATGAAATATAATTGTATTTTGTTACGCGGAACTCAATATTTTTAAATATTTATTATTAATTATGTAAAATTACTTGGGTTGCTGCAGCTTATCGCAGAGGCACTTATATTAGCGATTTTCCAGAAAGCGTGCAAGATCGGCCGGGCACCGAGTAAAATCAGCGAGATCCTCTGCGCCGCGGGTTGAGTAACCATTTAATTCGAAATATTAAAGACTATCGACGGGCCGCACGTAATCTTCGGTAATATCGCGTTGTGATGTCTCGATTAGCCCGGGTGCAGACGACGGGCTAGGATTTTCGCCGTCGTCGAGGCGGGGAGTCCATTTGTCGTAGTCACGACTACAAGCGGGCCGGTCATTAGGGGCGGTCCTGGAATTTCGGACCGATTTTATCCGCGGGGCCTCTCCGCGGGCGCCCGATTATTATTTTAATTCGCCTGCGGCTCGCAATCGCTCGCGGCTCGAATCGTCGCCGTGCTTCCAGAGGCGTACACAAGCGCTCTAATTGCGTTACTCATTGTCGACGACGACGACGACGACGACGACGACGACGACGTTTGGAACCGTGAGGCCATAATTTATGCGAATTCGAAGTTTCATACTGTGTAGCCACGGGGAATTGTCTAATCGTGATAATGGAAACGCGCCGCACAATTGGCGTGTAGAGCACATTTTCTGCGATATCGAGAATTAAACACGTCGAAAGTTACACCGATTTTCATCTTCGTTTGAACACGGAGGAACTGCAAAGATTGCGCTCACCTTCCCTGCGCCGACAGGGAGGGAGGGAGAGAGAAAGAGAGAGAGGGAAAGCGAGATTTGTAACTTTGGCGAACGATTCGATCTCCGGTTTATCGGAGAACATTGAGACGAACATCCACGAATAGATGGGAAAGTGCGACGTTCGCTGCTCTGTCTCGACTTACGAGCTGCAGCTCCGTTGCTCATTAATGGAGTACTTAATGTTGCAGCGCGCACAACGCGCAGATGTTGTATAGTTGCATGTGAATGCGAATGTCTCAGAAATCTCGTACTTTCTCCTCTTGAAAATATTGAAAAAACAATGGCGCGCTTGTTTCAATGTCGACAAACGAATTCTATACAGAATAATTTAATGAAACATAGAGGTTTTTTTTTAATTAAGCTTTGTTACAAATAAATCATCAAATCCTACTTTTTCTTCTTATTCCTCGGTTAATTCTAAGCAGATCAATCAACAAGATCTTCACTCGATTAGATACAAAATTATATTTAACAATGAAAATTAAACAGTTGATTGTGCACAAATTCAATTTAAATTGATGCCCATTAAGATACATAGAAAACAGACGAACAAATCCAATTTATCCTAATCAAATTTACATGCTATATTTCTTCCAAGAAAGATTTTCACAAAAAAGTTTTCAACTTCGCGGAACTTAGAAAACTTGCGTTTATCGCTACTTCCTCACCTCTATCGCTATGAAAAATAAAATAATATACTAAATTTTACACGTGATTTTTTTTAAGTATCTCAATTTGTTTCAAATTGTTTTATTAAAAAATAGAATGCGCGCACATTGATTGTAATTGGGACAAACGATTCCAATATAGCTAATATGCAAAATCGAATATGTGCAACAACTTCGATATTGACATACCAATATAACTAATACGCGAAACAGACAGATACGCACTGACTTCGGTGTAGATTTTTCCGATAAACCAAATAATACCACTGATTTCCAAATCAATTGTTTCGGTCTAACGATTGGTTGAAACGATTTCACGCACCAGTTTCAGAATCGAATATTGCCTCTCCTCTAATATCCAAAGATTGCGAAACACACCAATTGGCAGTACGTAAACATATCTGCAATATTCTTTTGGCTTTTGATGAAATATAGTTTAAATTAATCTATCCGTCGGAGATAGATTAATTTATCCGTCAGAGAAATATTCTCCGTTTTACAAATATTTGAATAAAAACATCAAGAAACCGCATACCGCATTATCTGTTAATATAGGAAACGCCATGTATTCATTGTGAAAATAAATAGCGTTGAGCGAAAATTGTAGAAAATACTTTAATGGTAAAAATACGTAAATTTAAGTTTCTTGCAGTGAGATGATAAGCTAGTCTTCTTGAGCGAGAAATTACATTTCGCGATTTCGCAGCGGCCGACTGTTCTCGTGTTTAACACCTCTCTAATAAGTGATACTGCGTATACCGAAACCGCCGCGGTTAATTAGAAACTTAGAAAGTAATGACGCGGATGAGATAATTGTTACGTCGCCGGGTTTCCGCGTGGCGTTACTTTCGAGCGTCTTCCTTTTCTTTGTCGCGGCACATTTCTCCCGTGTTTACGAGGTTACACTTCAGTTCGTCCATGCGTTTCTCCAACGCGGCGCGCTCGCTCGCTTATCGTCGGCATCTGGTCTTCCGCGCTGAATAGCGATTGGGAAAGAATACCCGGGTAGGTCAGCCTCCCGCGCACTTTTATTTTTACACTGCTCTGCCCGTGATAACTCGCGGTTCCATTGAGGCACGTAATTACAATTTAAAAAATAAGAAATAATTAATTAATTAAAAGAAACGAAAAACAGCGAGGTAAAATTATGTAATAATTCTAACTGAAATGAACGAGTTGCATTTTTTCCATGTTGTTTATCTTTTCATGTTTACTCGCGGAAGCTGATATTTATACAGGAAAAAGGAAAATCAAACTTTACACAAGAAATAAAGAGAAGAAAATAAATAAATGGAAGTAATAAGGAGATTTGATTGCATGACGGTACCATCGGTTAATAACACTAATGAGAGCAATATCAGCGAATTTAATTAAAGCAAGGAATGACGATTGCTCCTGTATTAAAACTAATTACAGAGCTCGCGATTGCCATGACGAGGATTAGACTTGATATATGACTGCTCACACTTTACTTTCATTGTCAATACACACAAACTGATAAATATATAAGAGAAAAATACAAAAAGATAAAAGTAACAAAAATAATTTGATTTATTGATATTTTCATTTATTCGCGCTAAATAACTGCTTATTATTATATTTAAAAAACTCGAGGCATAAAAAATCATTTTTTGTTTAAAAAAAAGTATCTTATTTCAATATATGCTTCTATATACCCGTGTATTCAAAACCTTTTATATTTTTTTAAAAAATTGATATACAAAATAATTTTAATTTATCTCGTTGCAAATATAATTTTATCTTTATTAACTTTAAAGATTGTAAATCACTATGGATTATTTGGAAGGTAAAAGTTTAAGAGAAATGAGGTAGGGATACATCAGTTTCTGTTTTCAATAAATACAGCTTATCCTTTTATCCTTTTATTACAGGCGAACGCTCGGATCCCACAGAGAGTTAATCGATTACAATGTAAGTGATCGATTGCCTTCCTGCATGATGCATAGCGAAAAAAGAGGCAGCCAGACGAGGATGGCGGCGTGCAGGCAACCGTGAAAAGGACGAGGCTCGCGTCAGGTCGGCAGTTTTTCGCAATCAGCGCGGGTGATTACTTCCTTTATGCCTCCTCACGGAGGACCGGGCACGAAACAACCGAAGAAGAAGCCGCACTGCCGCGTTTTCTTCACTGGGATCGGCATGGCATTTCGTCGTTCGAAAGAAGATAATCGCGCGGCGCGCGAGCCTTAAGCGATCCCCCTCCCCCGCGTTCAACGCAATAAGGCACTATCGCGCGGCGGCGTAGCGCCGAATTTTACAAGCGCGCACCGTGTAATTCGCGTGTCGCGGATCTCGCGCGGTAAGGGGGAGGAGGAGGAGGACGCCGATTTTACGGATCGATACCCGGGTCCGTCACGAGACCGATTCTCGTGTCGATTAGACTCGCAAAAAGCCGCGACTCGTGTGATTATGACATGGCGAAAGGTCAGCGATCGGCCGGGCCGAAATCACCTGAACCGACAACAACAGCCGCGAGTCACGATGGATCTCCCAGAGAGATCCTTGCACCTCCCGTTCCGTAACCACTGGCTCGCTTTCGTAACTGCTGCCGTTATGTTACCGCGCTACCGGTCACCGTAATTGGGGTCCGCGGACCTTCTGCCATCGCTTAAGATTGTATATACGATCCGCTTAAGCCTGTAATCGTAACAGTATTTTAATTTCCGTCATATTGGTTAGCTCTCCATCTCTTTCTTCCTCCCTCTCTCTCTCTCTCTCTCTCCCCCCCTCTCTCTCTCTCTCTCTCTCTCTCTCTCTCTCTCTCTCTCTCTCTCTCTCTCGTCATCTCTATCTCGACCCGAAGCCGTTTCGCTAATGGATTGTAATCGGTAGCTAGCACTATACTGACGGAGACGTATCGTGCTGGCAGCCATTCTATTACCCTATGTTATTAGCCCAGATGTCGTGCCATCGAGCTTGCCGTCTATGCCGGTGCACGCGGGTATAGAATCTGAGATGTCATACGACCGGCTGAATTAATATTAATTAGCGTTAATTTGACACAGCTAAACAAGATAGCAAAGATCAAAGATTATTTCGCATTTTATTTAATAATGTATATGTATATATGTTTCCAAGATCGTGTAAAATTTAAAATATATTTTTCTATATATTGTATATTATTTTCTATTTGATATTGTAGAACACGAACAGAATTGCAAGGAATTGTTAAAATTTATATAACCTAAAATATTTTCATAATCGTTTTTGAAAAAAATACTCATGTATATTTCAATACGCATGACGTGTTTAGAAACTTCTACAGTTAATTTTTTGGGGAAATATCTAGTTATTGTAGAAATTTAATGTTTTTGACAAACATTTGATACCGCTGAGACGTTTTCAGATAAACTAATTAAAAAGTTTTTCCGTATAAAAATTTTAAATAGCTGCAGGTTGTTATGTTCATTATTAACGGTCAGTTAACTCAACTCTTACTCTGAAGTACATAGTTGAAACATTCCTCGAGTTGTTTAAATTCTGTGATTATACCGTGCAATTATATTATTGCAGCACAGTTTTGTTTGTTCGAGCAGCAAAATAATATGAAAGTAAAGTTTTAATTAAAATTCTCAAGACATTGTCTTACAATTAGATTATTGGGACAAAATAATTTCTAATAATCCTATATGAACAAAATACATCTAGGAGTCTCTCGTATGTCAATCGTATTGAAGTAACATCGTCGCCACACTATACTACACAAAGAGAACCACGCTGGATGACTCAAGAATTAATGATAGATGACACAAGATGATCAGATGCGATATGACAATCGGCGAGACACATCAGAACGCCGAAATAACACCAATGTATAAACTGTGTAACTGTGCAGTAAACAGCTTGTTAGAATCGATATCGATCGTGCTGCATCTTGATTCGTACACCTAACGCTTGCAGCCAGACATACATACACAGATTGCCATCAAAGACGCCTGCTTCTAACGCTTGCTTACGCTCGAATGTAAAATACCATGAAAACTATTTGCATACCTAAAAAGATACATTATGTAAATATCTACGTTCTAGTCGAATTATGTGATTTCGAGCATTCAAATTCAGCAACCAACACGATAAATTTATATTGAGGCTTACACAAAAAGAATTAATACATTAAAAATTGCAAGGTTGCGATAAATAATTGGCTTTGAATAAAATTTCAGATAATTTAAAATAATCGATTACCTTGTATTTTATTGATTAGACCAGTAAATCAGGGTAAATCAATCGATTAATCGACGGATTTGATTCGTATAAGTTTTAGACGCGGCGCAATTGACGTTTATACGAAGGATCGACCAAGAGTTAATGAAGCATTCCGGAATGTTTCATTAACTTCTACCTCCGCGATTGGCCAGAATCCTTGTCAACGTACGAATCGCTTTCGCGTTCTTCGCCGCGAGAAGCGGTCTCTCCCTGCCTCTCCCCCCCCCCTCCCCTCGAACCCCTTCGCCCGTTCTCCGCGGCTCTCTTTCTCAGATCGCCGGATCAATCGGTGGCGAAACGAGGTCTTCAAACAAGTAGAGTACCAGGCGAATTCCCCCGCGCAGCCAATTCGGTGTGGGAGAAAGGAAGAGAGCGTTGCCCAAGCAGCACACCGCGCGCTACGTGGAACAGGAACGTAATTATTATCGCCGGGTTACGTATTCGGATGTTCTTCCGCTCGTCGAATCTTCTCACATACTACACCACGCGCATAGACGCGCTCGGAACAATGGCTTGGCCTCAGAAGCGATTCCCATATTATGCAAATACCAGCGCTGCTCTCCCTGCTCCGTCGGCCTGCACCGTCGTCGCCCCCTCGCACCTCGCCTCGTCCATCTCAATAGAAGGATAGGATAGTTATGCTGATTCGAAAACAGCCGTCGCGAGCACAATAATTATGAGCAATCGGTTTTACGAACGCGTCAAACTATTCAATTTTTCAATCGCTTCGCCAGGCAAAACTTTCCCTCGCGTCTACGGTTTTCTTTGAAAATTTTTAAAACGAAGAGACTTTGTATTACATATTTAAAGGGACGGAGCGTTGCATTATTCATGTTGAAAAAAAAAATGCGAAATTACGACGCAGAGATTGTAAACGTTCATATTTGTTTACGCGATGCATCATTTTCTGGCAATATAAATTTTTAATATCGCGATTCAATCGAGGAGAGAGAGTCGCTCCCGTAATAAACACTCAAAATTACAAAATACGTTATTATTAAATCGTAATTTTCTCGCGTGAAAAAAAAATACCACAGTTATGAGGAAATCTCTCTCATTTTCCGTCTCTTCCAGAGCTCCGCGTTTTCGTTTTTCGTGGGTCACTTTGCCAACTGCAAATGTAGAAATAAAATATTCAAAGCCACTGCAATCCGGTTTCGTGAGTGCCGTTTATCTGGCCCCGATATTGAACGCTTCTATCTAAATTTATCATCATTTAAATGGATGATAAACTGAAACGTGCTTTACTTTTCATTGAATTTTTTTCTAACAAGTTATATCGACCAAAAAAAAAGGTATCAGCGCCGCTGTATACGAACAAGGTAAATGCGAGCGTTTCACCCGTTCGGCCGTTTCGTAAATTTTTCGAATTCGCGCGTGTTGCCATACCGTCGCGGTTTTTGACGAGCGCTATTCACGCGAGCCCGTAAGCTCGCTTGTTTTTCGAACTGTCAATTTTCGCTCTCAGGAGGTATTACATTTTCTCATATTGAGTCACCGTGTCGCAAGCCGCGGAGGGGACTCGTGTAATCTCATGTTTTGAATTAAGGGAAATGACGCAATCGCGCAACGGCAAGGAAGGTGGAAGGCCGCGCCACAAAATTTTTCGAAATACCTCACCGAGCCTTATACCAAGAAATTATGAAAGTTTCGCCTTCGGAGAAAAATTCGCATCAGTGGATCAGAAAGACAGATAATGCCAGAATGCTATTATTCGGTGGTCGGGGAGAGATCTCAGGTCTCTGGCTTCCTCAATGGGAAGGCGATCGCTGCATCGCGGCAACGAGATAAGGCTCTTTTGGATAATCTTGTAATTACATCTATGATACCCCGAACATCGCAGAAATGAGCTGTTGATAAAAATAAGCACAAGGCAAACGGAACGGTAATTTAATACCGTTGAAGAACTAGAATGTGCGGGTATATATACATATGTAATTATCAGGGTTACACCCGTTTTGTGACGTAACGGTCACACGTGTTTAATTCGTAGCAATTAAGTGGCAAAATGTCTCATTTTGTTTCAACACCTCTTCTCGCGTTTCAGCATTATGAAGTAAAATCCTAAAGATGCAAGTTAAAGATTAATCTTTTTAAAGATACGTATTTCTTGCATTCTCGCAAATGTACTAAAGAATAGATCAATAAAAAAAAAACTGCAAGTCATCGAAATACCTTTAATACAGATTCGATACTTTAACTATAATTCAATATGCAGTGATTTTATTCTCACGCCTGTTTCACACTCCATTTAGCGCCAAATGTAAATGTTCTGATTTCGAATTTTATCTGTGCGCAAATGTCATGCCGACGGATTGACTGATGCACGAAAATAAAACCGTCGCATTTATCAATAAATTTTACATTTCGCGAGCGATGAACCAAAGATTCACCGACACTATGCATTTCCGCCTCTATACAATCTAGCGTTACATTTAGCGCGCTACACGCGCGGCTCCCTGATTTCGAGTGTTATTTGTCTAGCCTACGAGAGGCAAACGCTTAATGACAGTACGAGACAGCCGCATTTAGCATGCGGTGAGGATACGAGGGCCAAAGTTTAGTCTCGTGACCCAATTTGCCGCCGCACGTTTTGCAACGTCGGTCGCTTTCCGCACGAGATAACGAAATTAACGGTCTAATTGGTCCTACCGGCTGCAAAAAGTGTTACATCGTTCCGTGTAACGATGGCGTGCAATGTAATATTCAATCGATGCGATCGACGCGTCTAATTGAATTTAGCCGACAGCTGATTGAATCGCGCGGCTAAATGACTAGCCGCGAGTCTTATTTTCGTGGGGGAGAAACCGCGCATGATTGTATAATAATCTCAGATATATCACGTGGCGCTTGGCTTTGCAATCTCGAAGCGTGTAACGAAGCGCGCACACGCTCCGCCGCGATCCAGCGCGAACAAGGAGGAACGGTAACGCGAGACGTCAACGTGCGGCAGATACGTGCCATAATCGCATATAATGATAGCGGCCTTCCCGCTTTCTCGGTGAAATAAAAGACTTTCTTTCCCACGCGCTCGCCTCGAAAATCCCCCCGATGCACTCTAATCATCATCTGCCGCGTATTCCAGCGCGCCAGCGCGGCAGCGAGCGATATCGCCCGAGAGGATTTTGTTCTGTTCGCACACACATAACACAGCGGGGAATCTCTTGTTCTGTAACAGGAGATTTACTCCTTTCAGAGCCACCGGCTGCATTTCTCTCCGCGTTAACTTTTGACATGCTGCCTATCGTACCTTTCACGATTGAAACCGTCAGCGCTGCGTGCCGTTTGACGTGATTATCACTTAATGCGATCTTTAATGCCATTCGCATTAAACATTTTTGAAACTATACTAAATAATATATTAAATTTTGCTAACATAATTATCAATTTGTTCGTTTAAATAACAATGAAATATGTATATCTACGTTCCAGCAACAGTTCATCAAAATAATATTCTAATTTACTTTCAAGTACCGCAAATTTCCGGCTTCATAAATATATAATTCACACAATTATTAATAATTATGTTAATGTAAAAAAAAGTTAAATGAAATTTACCCGCTGAATAATTGACAATTATATCATAAAACAACTATTGTTGCTCTCGTAATGAACGTCAGTTTAGAATAATAATTTAATAGTAAACTATCGTATTACCGTAATATTTTTCGACATAATATTGTACAAGCTTTATAATAGGATCGAAATTTCCATCTGCTTCGCGATATTTAAACGCAAAAACCTATAATAGTAGTACGACGGGGAGCTCCGGGAAATCTCGAGATCGAACCAACAACGATTTCCTTTTAGCACGCTCAGCTATTCACGGTGTATAACTCCAGGGAGGAAGCTTTTTTGCATACACTCTTTTAACAATAAATTAAGCATTATAAAACACTGCGCAAAACAGGAGCGATTCGAGGGAGAAAAAAAAAGGTTTCCTACCTTGGGAAAAAAGAATTTTTCAAAAGGTTTTCCTGAAATTACAACTGCCAAAAGCTTCGTGCTAATTATCATTTCAACTAATTTTCAACTTTCACATTTTTTACTACGTTCTCGCGTAATTTTGTATCGTAGATTAAAAATTGTGCTTCTAGAGAGAGAAATGGGAGCATTCTCTTGGCGAATCGATTCTGAATTCATTAAAGGGCTGTTGACGTATCATAGAAAAGGACGCGTCGCGCATCAGGGACATCCCGTGTAACGAGGAGAAAATATTCCGCAACTAATTTGCATTCTAATATCCCGGACGAAAATCTAATTCGAGCCCTAATTTATTCACGTTCCATTAGTTATCTCCTAAGTTATCTCTTTGCGCTTAACTATTTCATTTATTGTTAATGAAGCTTAAAATTTAGTTTCAGGTTCTTGTTCTCTCAGTACAATAACGAATCTTTAAATCTTGTGATTTCTCCAAGATCCTGCTCCCCCCTCCCCCTCTTCCCTCTTCAATTACTGCAAAGTCAATCAATTCCCGACGTTATGATATTTGCTCCTAAGTTTGAAATTGTTCCTCTCCTTCAACATTTCACGTTTCTGGGACATTTTGAGATGGTTTAGCGTTCAGGTCGAATGCTGTCTTATGCGAGTTATACTACATCGTGTGTTTAATTAACGTGACAGCGGCCCGGAGGACTCCTCTGGGCACAACGAGAACGAGTTTCACGTTTCTGATAGTCGCTCAGGAGGGAAGTCCGATGTCGGAACAAAGGCAACCGAGATAACGAAGCAAAGCTAGGCATCTCGACTCAGAAGGCACTACGTACGTACCTCCTTCCTCCTTTGTAATGCTAATTCGATAATTATTTCAGCAGGATTAGCTGAGGGAGAGCGGAGGTTTACAAGTATCTGAGAAAAGAAGACGTATGTGCGTCGAAAAGTGCGATGGAATTTGTCCAAAGTGAGTAGGATAATCTTTCATAAACGGATTTGGAGATTTTACGCATGGATTGGATATTCATTCACTTTTGTCGAATAAAATCCTACTTTACCTTCTGCAAATTGACGCATGTCAATCTGTACGCAAAGTGCACTCCATAACTCCACTGCATTACAAATATTTTAATAATACGCTTCGTATATATGTGTAGAATCGCTTTTCCGCCCACGAAGCCTCGCTCAAAAATTTCCAACGTCAAATTGCTCTTTAAAATGAAAATTCTGTTCAAAACCAGCTATAAACCGAAATTAATTAAAGCAGCGACAATAAGCTAAGTTCTAAATTAATGATCAGGTTAACAAAAATATAATGAGAGATATGTCAATATATACCGTTGCAATCGATTTAATCTGCATTAAGCGAAAATTTACAGAACTGTTTACAGAAATTAATGCATTAAATTTATTTTCAAGCGTCGTCACAAATTTCCGGTTTGATAAAATAAACCATGTAGACGGAATGTATACTCTCGCGTGATCCATACATGTACGCTTCTCTTTGTGATCCGCAAAAGCACGCATTCTGTTTGCCCGTATAGCCACGGCGAGCCACGAAATTTCGCGACCCGGGTATTGCGGTGCATTTTCGCGACGGCGTTTATCGTCGAACTTTTCGAATTCGAGATAAAAAATGGCACGTAAAGTTTGTTTGTCAGTGAAGTACAGGGTAAGTGCCAAGCAACATGCCGTAGGGTATAATATCGATATGGTCGCACGCGCGACGACATCGAATCGCGGCGGCGGAACGTGCACGAGATCTATAGCATGCTCTCTCTCTCTCTCTCTCTCTCTCTCTCTCTGCTGCTGCTGCTATTAGATCAATAACTTTGAACATTCACCGATGTACCCTCGTCGGTACACAGCTGTCGATCGATTTCGACTTTCGTCCGTTGTACCGACGTCGAATACGTGAAACTCAAAGACCACGAAAAAAGTAATAACGGCGAACTGTTGTTTACAGTTCCAATAATGCCTCTTCAATAATTTTTCAATATTTTTCAATAAACAGACCTGGAAAACATGCAAAATGTTTCAATATTGCGACTGTCATTTTTAATTAAAGATTACACAACGTTTTTAAAATTTAAAAACATATTTTAGTAATTATAAGTGAAATATTACAATAATTAATTTCAAAAAGAATTTTGATTAAAATTCATTTGCAAGCAGCAGAGAGACAATGTTTTTAATATCTGTTTTAAATATAAAGAGTTTCAATTTGTTTTAAAAATAAAAAACATTCGTTAACGATGTTCTTTATGTATATCCACTTAGTTAAAATACGATGTCATTTCTTTTTGTAAAATTTTCCTCTACAGACGGACATGTACCTCGCGCAAAATCAGAAACAATGCCGTTTGGGAGAAACTATGGAGAATCCAATAGCGAACAACCTATTAAATTGCATTGGTGGATAATCATTTTCGATCATCCATCACATATTTCGGATAGCAGTATGCATTTCACAAGTTCGATATTGTAAACCTCGCGGAAACCTTTGAGTTACGCGAAATATCAAGTATCTGGATTGAAATCGGAGTCGATTCGTATGCCTGCGCTAGTTTTCCTTTTTAATTGTTATCTCGAGGCACGTCATATCCGATCGCCGCATGTATTTTTTCCAACTTCAGAGAATCAATCAAACAAATCTTGTATCTACAAATATCGAACGTACAGTATAAGTACATAATATATTTATACTGTAGGATGCGTTCGTATTCGCGCACAATTTCGTTCTGAGATTTACAATAACAATTTCTTATTAATATGCTGAGTTCCTTACACACACCGTTTCTACTGTAAATGTCCTTTTGGACAAGAATACATAGTGTGAAACAGCTGAAACATAAATTTAGTGCTGCAGTTCGTTCACGTCCTGCCTAATAGGGAAACGTTAATCTCCTGGTAATGTAGGAAAGGTCCTTTAAGGCAATCGCTTTCACAAAAGTGGCGTACTTAATATAAGTTAAATTTATAAATTGCTATGCTTATTTATGCGTGTTCGTATGTATGTGAAAAAATTTTAAGAAATTTCTTTCTTACTGTATTACTTGATCAGTCTTTAAATGCTAAGAAGATCGTAATTATAATTAATTACAAATGTTTTGCAAATTGTAGAACTGTAAATGAAAAAGTTTGAGTTTAAATCACGTAAACTCTTCTCTCTGTAATACTTTAATTAAACATTTCACTCGCGCTAAACATTTACTCGATAAAATTAAAAAGGAATCCTGGCGCAGAAACAGAAGAAATAATTGACAAATCTATAACCTCGATGGTCTAGACGTCGTCAAATCCGTTATTAAAAATACAACAAATAACGTAACTCACTATTTTTTTTTTTTTTTACGCACGATCACGTATCCCTATATAAATACCGCGATCGTTTGAGGTGAAAGAAAAGGATCTTGCGGCATTATACGATGTTCACGTCAAAGCGTATTACATTTTCTCGATAATAGGATTCGCGTTGGCCGCGCGACTTGTCCGCGGGAGTGGCAGCCGGGACCGCTTTGATGTGGAAACCGGTCGGACGCCGCTAGTAGTATAGCCAGAAACCAGGCGTCCGCCGGATCGTTTATCGCATTAGCGGACGGCCCACGGTTCCGCGCGCGGTACCTTCGGCAAATTGGGAATTACGGCAATATCGAAACTTTGATGTAGCCCCCGTCGCTTCCAGCTCGGAGTCATTTCCCGATTCCCCGCCGGTTTAAGTACGAATGCGACCGTATAACGTGCAGTCGCCCGGATAACGCAAATCCATCGCGCGCGATATTACCACCACCCCTCCCCCCCTCGCCCGTAGAGCAAACAACTGAAAAAGGGACCGAGCGAATGTTTGCTCGCGTGATTTATCTCGCGTTCAACATTTGAATTAACGTGAAGCATAATGCGTTAAAGGATTTACGTATCGCCCGGCTGCGTATTTTTGCCGCGACAATATGGAATTTAAAAGGGGCAAGGAAGTCGCTGCATTTAATAGCGCATGTACTCCCGCAGATGTACACTTGATTCTTTTTCTGTTACATAACAACATTCTGCTTAATTACAAATGCCACAATCATTAGTCTGGCAAAAAAAAAGCTACATAAATAAATCTCCCCCACGTATACGTTCCCCCCCCCTCCTCGTTTCGTTCTGTCGCAGAACGGGCTTAATGCGGCGCGTAATGCTGAACAAGAGCATTTACATTGCGCGCGATTAACGTCACTCGGTGAGGCGAATTATGCGCGTTGCGCAAAAGCACGCCCTCCGAAATGCATTGAACCTCGATATAACCCGGGAGCTCGTCATTGCGCCGTGTGCCCGAATTAGTATCCATCTATTACATATTAAATTACATCAAACGCGCGTCTGTGATTATCGCGTTTGTGATTGCGCCGTCATATCGCGGTCATAATGTCGCAACACGCACGTTGATACCGTTATTTCGGAAATTGAAGAGGGACGCTCGTGTCGGGCGGAGTATAAAAATCGGTCGTCGCATCCGACGCGAGAGGGAGAATTATTAAATTGCGAAATAATCCCTGTTTTGTCATGCGATATTTTGTGTTGCCCCGTTGAAAAACTTTCTACTGTCATAATATGCAGATTGTTGTTTATCGCCGGATTTGTCATTTTCGAAACTCGGATTTCACGTGTCGCGATATATATACAATTTCACGTCGAAACAAAATCCAATAAAATAATAAATTAGCAATTCAGCCCCACACGTATCGCGTACCGTTTAATAATATCGCATATACGATACAAAACGCACGGATTTTATTATACGACGTCCGACAGATTTATTTTCACTCGCACTGATCGCGTTAATCCTAACTCCGAACGATCGCTTTTCCCCGCTATTCTGATTAAACGGCCAATTTGACGCTGAATCGATTAGCGACTCCCTTTTAGAACTTGCGGTTTTTGTATTAGGTATCACACACGCGTTTCGGAATTAGGGTACAATCAAATCCAGAACTAATCACCGTAATCCGGATCTAATCTGGCGCCGTGCCGGGGCAGCGAGTGAAGCTCCCGCCCGGATCAATCGGGGATAATAATTGCAGGAAACTTGATTTGTATCAAATGGCAATCATATAAAGACAAATGGAGGTAACAATGATATAGATGAATGCCATCCATATTCAGGCGTAATTTCTGCAGCGTACGAGAGCGCGTACATGAGAGCGAGAGTGCATCAATTAAATCTTTTAATTTAATGCGAAACAATATATATCTGTGTCTACACTCTTGTATGAATAATAGCATTCTTTAGCATCAGCTCTTAATCCTTGTAACTCGGTAACTCTGTAAATAATAAGTTCCTCGAATGGCGTTAAAAGCAGGCGCGAGATCTGTCCGAGCGATAAGTAAAACTACACAGTTACGAAAGTAGAACGTTTTGCGCATTATCTAACGAAATGAGATGAATTGCTTCTTAAAGTCAGAATACACGGATATACGCCATTATCTTGATACTTGTTTTAGTAAAAAGGAAGAATTAGCGAAAGATGAAAAACACTCGATATTGTCTTTTACGTAATTTCGTTAAATCTATTAAATTTATCAAAGCTGGCTTAGATGTAATGTAATAAACTCGAAGTAATTCACAATTTTGTACACAGAGACTACGCGTATTTAATAAAATTCCCCATCGAACGAAAATTTCAAGCGAACCGAGCGAACGGAGCGGTATCCAATAGTCCCTCCCTTTCGCAAAGG
Source organism: Wasmannia auropunctata (assembly GCF_000956235.1). Lineage (NCBI taxonomy): Eukaryota > Metazoa > Arthropoda > Insecta > Hymenoptera > Formicidae > Wasmannia > Wasmannia auropunctata. Next base: position 1,472,168 of record NW_012026814.1, read on the forward strand.
CAGAAGTGGAAACGACTGAATGGCGCATGCAAAAATTAACGGGATGAAGAAATTTTATTGCTTTATTAACGCGCGGAACGTTTCGTCCGTACATTCTCCCTCTCGCGCGAGCTTCTCTCGTGCGCGCCTACAAGCTCGAGTGTGCCGGGCGACGTGTTACACCCGCGTGTAATTACACTGATGTTGGTCATACAGCGTGAGACTCTTTTGCGCCACGGTTTTTGTCAGACCGACACAAAACGAGGTGAGATGAAGAGAGAGAGAAGGCGAAACGACGGACGGGACGAGATTTCCACAAGCCACTTCGCGTGCTTGGAAGTTCGCGTGCAAAAATGGGTCATACACACATTTCGTTATGACGTATTGCTCAACGACGATCCACCGCTTTGTCCGACATCGCATTCTGCGTGCCTCATTCACCTAACTGGCGAGCACAGATTAATTAGCTGGAGACAAGATTAATTAATTACGGCGACCTCGACGAGTTCGACCTAGGGGCTTCTCGGTCTCTATACTCGACGTCGTGTTCGACATCGAGTCGCGCAAGAAGTTGATTCTCATGACCAAAGGACTCGACTCTAATTAGATTTACACGTATACGTATGTTAACTAACGAACGTAACGAGAGTTTTGCTATATTTTATTATATAAACTTTACAAAGCAAATAATAATGCCATTCATTATAACATTAAACATTTCACTATATTTACTTGTTAAATTAATTTACTTCTCGAATAATATAATGTCAAATACAAAAATGCATTCAGAGTGGAAACAATGCAATTTATAAACATCGCAAAAATAGAAATAAAGACATTTTAGATAAAAACGTTTTTGAATTTGATGTCAGTAATACTGAATGTAGAGCTCGCTCGTTTCCTCTCTTGCTAAAGTTAAGGACTTTCAGAAGGATCTGTCGGCACGATAGCGCAAATTGGGTCTGCCCCGTCCGCACGTAAGAACCTCCTAAGGGAATGAAATTTGCCTGACATCGCGCAACTATCTTTCAAGTTATTCTATCGTGCGTTATTTCTGTCTGTATAGAAGATTAATATCATTCATCTATCATTTATAAACGCGGAAAAATAATTAATAATATATAATTATAATTACATAAAAGTATTTTTTACGCTATACATTAATTGAGACATAATTAAACAGATTTAAAATACAATATTTAATGGAAAGAATTATCGGAGGCAACATTCGTTAATTTCACGATAACGTAAATGAAATAATCGTGAGAAAATTAATAAACAGCAAGCGCAAGAATATCATTATTATATCAACTGGTACATCCAACTTAAGCACGAAGTTTGACGACGAAGCGAAAGCTAAAGATTCTCGGAAGAATCTGTCAGTCTGCTCGCGCGATAACGGAGCAGCGAAATTTCCCTTATACATTCGCGCGCAGCTACACCTTTCAGTAAATAATTCCACCGAGTCGACTGTCAGCGACGGATGCGAAGCGGATAATGATACTCCGGGAACCTAATATCATTGATATCGCGACATTTCGCATTGCGAATGCATCACGGATCTTCAATCTTAGTTTGCGATACACCGCAAATATTCCGTATCCAGTTTCGCGCAATGAACGGGAGCGGAAGATGCCCGGGATGCCCGGTATACACACTCTCTCCGGTATATTGTGCAACGCGGCGGATGTTGAACATTACGAATAATACAAATACCTGACATCTCAGAGCTGCTCCTGAAGCTAATCCTTCGAAATATTTAAAGATTTAACGTGATATCCCGAGCATCCGCGAGCTGTATCATTTTTTTATTGACTCCCGTGACTTCCGAGATATACACGTGAATTTTGAATTTCATTCGAATCTGTGCCGAAAGTAGCGCTGAATTAAAACTTAAGAAAATAAATTTAAAAAATTCATACAAATTCACTCACATTCCTTTTTAGTACGCTTAAATAATATTGCGCAGACGTTAACGACGCGGGAAATAATCCGCCGAAAATAAACGAGAAGTTATTGCATGACAAATGCCTTTCATGATGTCGGGCCCCGGTGGCCCCGCTATTTAAATGTACGCTTTTGAAAAACTGCGCCTTTCCTGGTGTCGACGAGAATAATAAAAATGGTTCGCATGAGCGCGGGGGCGAGGAGGGAGGGGCGACGCGACGCGTGGAAACGCGCCAAAGTTTGTTCGATTCAATGGCAACCCTTTCCCCTGATGCGTTTATAACCCTCAGGGACGGTAGAAGCGTCGGGTAAAACGTAACGAAATTAAGCGATAAAATGTTGGGGAACACCCGATGAAATTATTCGAAATTTCCATTAAAAATCCGATTTTACATGACGTAGCGGAGCTAATTGCCAGAATCGTATAGTTACACGTAATAAAGATTTTTGCATTAATTCAATTTACGTATTTTCTGTTTGCATTCATATTTTCAGTTTTATATACGCACGTTCCATCATTCTATTAAAAAAATAATATAAATATACATACAGGTCGACTATTTTCACGATAAAAAAGAAATAACAATGCCAAATTTTTACCTTATCGCGCGTAATTAATGATAAAACTAGCCGATAAAACAGCTGAACGAGCCGAGATACACTTGACGCTGAGATTTCGCCGAGAAATAGATCTGAACGGCAAAGTGCCAAAAATGCGATTTGCTCAAAAGTTAAGAGGATTACTCGTTAAAGATCTCCTTCTTGTAAAGTAATGCTCCATCGATCCGCCGTCAGCTCGCGTTACATCTCCGGCTACGAAAATGCCCGACGATGACCCTTCACTTGGACGCGTTGTCGGAAAATTCTCCGTATATACTTAATGCGCTTTTAAATTTCGGTTGAATTTACTTCTTGCATTTTTGCGCGAGTGCGGTATTTACAAGCGTGTACACCGTGTAATCAGCTGTTTTGGGCGCGTAATCCTCTCTCCGATATAAGTGATGTACCGCATTAAATAAAGAGGAAAACCACTCTTAAGCTAAATAACAATAACGGGCAAGCTGGTAAGTAACTCGAAAGGATGTTTAAGCGAGAAATCGTAATCTGATCTATGTTTAAAAGCACGCGCATAATGCAGAATGTCGCGATAATATCTAATATTCTTGTAATCCGAGAAGTAAACCGAACCGAATCTTAAACTTTGAATAAAATTATCAGGCACTCTGTATAGAACAGTCCTAGCCGAATTACAGCTATGCTGAGTATGCAAAATTGCTGTGCATTTTGAATTCATTAAACGAAATGAAATTTTATCAGAATCATCTGAATAATCTTGTTCTTTGTTTCATATATACGTGACTATAACGTATCATTTACATATTAATTAATTTTGTTATTAAAAGTTTGGTTATCTTTATTATTAAAAAATTTAATACTAAAAAAATTACATAGTCTAAAATAAGGGAAATTACGTGTATGACATTAATTAGTCTACTCCTTGTTTTTCGATTAATTATTCCGATTTGACTTTAAAATTCGAAAAGGACAATAGCAGTCTTAAATCTAGATGAATAAATAAAATAGACGGCAGATAAGAATAAATACTTATCGAAGTTTTTTAAATAGAATGATACTACCACTAATATATCGCGTGTATCTATTCTGATTTATACGATTTCATATCGTTGTAAAACGTTGTAAAACGGCGACCTCGTACCTGGTGTTAAGCCCCGCGTGCGTCCGGTAACGATCGCCGATGGTGGCGAAAATACTATCCTGAATCCTCGACTGCTGAATACCCTAAATCTCCAAAAAAAAAGTCGTAGCACACACGCGGCCGGCTCCGGAGTACGATACCGGAGCGAAGCCGTTCGCACGCGCGCGAACGCCACGGACGCGATCTCTCGTTCACGCGAACGATCGTCAGGAGGAAAAGGGAGAGAAAGAGAGAGAGAGAAAGAGAGACGGAGATAGAGAGAAAAAGAGAAAAAGGAGAGGGAGGAAAGGGAAGAGTCAACAGCGTACAGGCCGGGGCCGAAGGAACTTGGAGCGAGCTCTCTCTCTCTCGACGCGAGGGAGTCGCGGCACGATACTGACGAGTCGTCCGTGGGGCGCACGGACCTCATGCCAGGATCTCCATCCCCACCGATCCGGCGTGGCGCGGCGCCGATATTCAGGGCCGGTTGATCAACGGTGGATTGCCGCGATCCCCCAATCGTCTGCCGCGTTAGGGTTGATTAGTTGACCGCATGTGGGTTAACGCGCGACCGTAAAAAGCCATCGGCTCGTCGCAAACGGAGCGTCGCTTCCGAAAAATTTCAGTTTCACAGAACGCCCTTAAGTTTTCTGACCCTTCCAGTACTCCATAATTGTGATTCTTTGGTGAGTGTCCAATATTCGAAAGTATCCGATAATTACATATCATCGTTAAAACGACAAACGTCCTTTTACGAAGTATGTTTCAGGTTCTTTTTTTTTTGCGAAACGATCTCGTTATTACGTCATGCTTTCCGCTCTTAGATTTTCTTTGTGCCTTTCAATCGTTCAGACAGTTGATGTGAACGAACACGAGCAAGGCAAACCTTCCCGAATGGACGAGTTAAGATCGAGAGAATTAAAAGTTACGTGATTGTGTGGCGAAAAAAAGACTAGAGGCAATCTTTGGGACTATCGACTAGTAGAGAGAAAGCTGTACGTGTGACCGCCCGAAAAAAACATAGGTTTTATTATGTAAACAATTTTTACGCTGCTTAAAATAAGATAACTGATTTTACATTGATGCAAACAGATAATCACTTAATCCGCGTTAATTATATAAGACGCACGGACAGCTTAAGTGACAGTGTAATTATTTAAGCAATACTTGAATCGCAAGATATGGAAATAAATAGAAATAAATTTAATGAACGGGTATTGATTATATGGATGTCTGTATTAAGCGTAATTAACCGTCATCACAGTCATCGCGCTTTTTTCCAGTAACAAATTAGAAGTTAATCTTAGCTCATCGAGGAAATTAATTGACTCTACTTATGATTCAAATTGGCAGTATCCTTCTTGTTGTATCCTTGATATACCTTAGACCTAAAGTATTTTTAATATATCCTATCGATTGCATAAGAGAAAAAAAAATTATAATTGTAATTACATCAAAACACAGATAATATTCGTTCTTTTTACGCTAAACTTGTCGAAATTTTTTTCGAGTAATGTCGATGTTTTACGATTAAAGGAATTGTCAAAATTCTCGAAATATCAATGTCTTTAAAGTTTTAAAGCCGGTTATTTAAAAATCATTAGATAAACATTAATTTAGAGCAATAATGCTAAGCCTGCGTGGTCACGCACGCATTGCATCATGAAATTCTATCGCGTTTCATGAATCGGGTTTGTTTGAAACACTCATCTCGTTTCTAAAACTATACCTTTCGGCTTTTGTAAATTTAGCGCGCGCACGCGCGCGCAATAAAGATAACGCCAAATATTTAAATGTAAATGTTTATTCACCGATAAAACGCTGTCGTAATAGTTGTTTCTAGTTATACCTATCTATATACGATACTACGTACCTGCGGCTGCATCCAGCCGTTCCATTCAGGACGCGCGCATTCTATTGCTATGAACTTTCGATGTCACGACTCTCTGATCCTTATCTGAATCTTCTCCAGGATTGCGCCGTTTATTACGTATCGTCATTATTATGTATACAAGAAGGCACAAAACTGCCAACTTCCAATCGCGTTATCGACTGCAATAATAGAAATGACGCATTTGCAAGTAAAAATATTAGAAAGCGTAAATTGAATATCAAAGTGTGTACTAAAACTTTAAGATTTAACGTTTTCCATAAAACTTAAAGCAAGAAATACAAAATGTGAAATAACAATGTACCAAGTGATTGATTTGCAATATCAAGTGGAAAGATAAAGAAATGCCTGAGGCGCGGGAAGAAGAGACGAAAAAAGGAATCCTATTCTTTCCGATCTTCGTCATCCTTCTCATCGCGATCGAAAGGCTAGTCTTACTAATTTGGCCTTTACTGCTTTCTCCTTTTCTTATTATAAGTCACAGATATATTCAATTTCTTTAATCAGCTATAAGGGATCCTTTTCCTCTTGCGTCATCGCGCGGCTGACATAATGCGTTACAAAATGAAAGTAAAATTCTATAAAGCATGGAAAAAAGTTGCGTATAAAACTTTATCACCTCCAAATTCATCAGATACGACGCCCCTAAAGATTGATGCGAATCTTACGAAACAGTTGATATACGATCTTGAGCGCACCGCGGGCACTTTCTCCCCGACCCGGCAAGTAATGTAGGCCGATATAAAAAGGCTAGCGTAAGTTTCAATGTCAAGGCGTGGATAGATGGGTTCACGCCTTAGGTATAGGCGTGTCGAGGATCGACGATCAATCAAAAAGTCGATTAAAATGCAAACTATAATAAACGCGTTTCTACCTCTTCGTCCTATTCTTGCCCTTTCTCACACGCAGCTCTATTTTAGTTCGTCGCTTCGCTCCCAAGACCGATTGCAAGTATTAAAACTCTCGAGACACTGTAAAACAGGAAACTTGGCAAATCGGATCTCTTTTCGCCGGGGAAAAGATCGTCAGATACACCGAAGGATAATAGCGGAAGCGCGACGAAGTCCCCGAGGCGATGCAATGTATCATACGGCTTAGACGCTCCGCGGAACGTTTTGCGAATTGCCGTGAGGGTCACGACGTGTGCCATACCGTGCAGCCGGAATCGTAAAAGTAACCACACAGCCGCGCGGAGCGCAACTTTCGATCGTTTCTCGTGATGCGACGTACCGATAGCGTCCCGTAGTAAGCACTACCTAGTGAATGACACGATCTCCCACGCCTCTCTATTCGTCTTCTTGACTGGCTGTGCGCGCGAGGCGGAGAGGAAGTTCTCCTTTCTCTCTCTCTCTCTCGCGCGCGCGCGCGCAGCGAAGAGAGAGGTAAAATCTTGCGGGACGCATCCTTTTACTGATGAACGCGTCGCGCCAGTAAACTCACTTTCATCTGTGATATTAGCCGAGCCAAGGCGAGCGAAGGCGCAAGGCGCGCGCGATTCGCCTTTCGATTCGCGCGCGCCGGGACACGATCGAGGCCCGCCGAGCGTCCATAAACGTCCTCGCACGGACGATTAACCCGTGAGGGTGTTTGACACCGATGCGAGTCGACGGGATAGAAATAGAATGCTAAGTAAAACGTTTATCGAGACTTCTGTATACCGACAATCCGAGCTCTCGAATAAAGTCCTAAATTTAAAATTAAAATAGAGATACTTTTGCGAAGCGGAGAATCTAACAATAAATAATTGCAGGAGTTCTTTCTTCCTTCGCGATGCGTGTTACGCCGAGGATTGTGTTAATTTACGAAAATGAAAGAAGAAATACATTAGCTGACTGAGCAGTATAGAGCTCCGCACGTGAGCCGAATTCATTTGCAATTACTATTCGGTATAGTTTAAGTGATTTATTATACGTGGTTCAATTCTCGTATTTCTTTTTTAATGCGGTTTTCCTATTTTAACACGAGCTGCTTAACGTGATTACGATCTGCGAACGTGACAGTGACGAGGATATGAGAGCCAGTGTTTGGTTTAATCCTGTGTACTGTCCTCCTTTTCTGTCGTATATTGTACGTGCAAACGAAATGACGCTGCTGTGCGCGCACCATTGTCTCCCGATGCACTTCTTCGTGCTAGTAATAACAGCAGCACGTGTTGAAAAAAAAAGGTGGAAAAATATACCCCCTCGCGAAAAAGTCAAATTACAGTGGAGGTACCGGCGCAGCGCCTCACGGCGAGCACTTTTCTTGAATAACGTATACGGACGTGGTTACGCCGCGACGTAACGACGAAGCTAGGCGGCACTTACGAGGCGTTGAAGTATGAGAAAGGATATTTTTAAATGTGCATTCTCGCACCCCGGGGAAACCAGGAAAACCGTGGAACTTTTGAATTAGAAACAGAATTAATGTGAACGTGATGTTTTTTTTTCTTTGTTGACACAACCTATATTATTTTCTCAACGTTATCATCGTTTCAATGCGAAGCGCGGAGGCAACAAAATAAATCCTTTAAGACGGACGTAACTGCTGCATTTGATAACTGAATAAAAAAAACTTGCAGGGAATTAAAATGTCCTTCTGTCTGATTGATATAAAACTCGCGGTGCAGAGTTTCATATTAATATTATATTTTATATTTATGTCATTATATTCTCTAATTTAATGTTATTTAAACGCATTAAAATGCTCCATTTTGTTCAATATTTCTACAGATAATTAAAAAGATGTAATTATTAAATATCATTTGTAATATTTAATATTCAATTATATTCAAATTTATCAGTATTTAATAAAATTGCCTAAACCTAAAAAAAACATAAACCTAAAAAATTTAATACAAAATCAACAACGCACGTTATCGATATTGTCAAAGATGTAATTTTATCGTAATATTGCTGTCGATACTGATGCTTGTTAAATGCACTGTTGATTTTATGGTAAAATTTTTAATAAGCAGCTTGTTGATTATTCGCAATAGTTTTGTTACGCGTCGCGTCACGTTGCGTTGCATTAACTTGCCTGAACATTCAATTCCATTTTGGAAAGTTAGGCGGCGTGTCCCACAACTTCGCGACTATAGAATCAAGAATTATTCATCACGCGCTATAAATTACAGCCGACAGTTTGTTGACGTCGCGTCAGCCAGCCTGAGGACTTACTTTCTTCCCTGTCATGATGCAAACTAATTGCTCGGTCGTTGTCCTCCGGCTTCTTTGCGTTTTCGTTACGCCTAGCTTGCCACCTGGTATTTCAATAAGCGGATTGCTAATTCGTTTAATCGTAGAAAGAAACACAAACACCATACGATCAATTTGTACTACTGATGATATCGCATTTAAATTTCTTTCACATTCATTCAAAGCAACACGTTACCAATATAATTCAATATTATTCAAGAGGCCCAAGAAAATTCAAAATCGATATTAATTTGAAAAAAAAAAAAAAGATTTTGATGGAATGTCTTATCTTTATCACGTTACGTACAAAATGAAATGAATAAGCTAAAAATTTCCCGTAAAGAAAGATAATGAAACTAATGGAAATTTAGCAACATTTGATATACTCTATATGTATATAGCGTAACGAAACAGCAAAGAAATTATTTTTAATATTTTAAATGTAATTATCGTGAAAGAAATACTGAGATCGTGAATTATTTAATATATATGACTATATATAATTATTTAATATATATTATTATATTAATCACGTTCAGACTATCAGCAATTAATTTGGAAAAATATCGTAAAGAGAAGCGCAATTTGGTAGAGAGAATTGGACGCTGTAAAAATGATTTTAAGAGCATCTCAGTAACCTAAGAAAGCAATCAAGGAGCAACGAGAGTCTTGGGGTCGTTGCGACTGAAACTTGTTGATTAGTTTCTTAAACACCACACACAGCAGCGGTATTTCATTTCGCTTTACGATGCGTAAAAAGTATTTTCACGGGTGTATGAGAATACATGGTACTTCGTAACGATGTCAGATGTGGGAAACAAATCAGCAAACTGTAATTTCGCAGATCCAATAGCACACTATAGCGAAACGTGGAATTATCATCTCAACTCGAGCTATTATTCTCCGTCAGAGTGAAGGCATCAGACTAATCATATTGAATCTGCGGTGCCAGTAGCGAGAAACCGTATATATGTAATTTCTTCTTGTAGTAGAATATAGTTGTAAAACGTCATCTTTGCATCTTTGCTTGCGTTTCTTTGTTTTACGATTCAATAATTATGAATAATAAGCGATCGGCCAGCCATCGAAAAATTCGGTCTCGCAAAGCATATTCAAAATAAATTATATAATCATTAATCAATATAAGAGACAGAAGGAGAGAGAGATGAAAAGAAAATTTGCGACGCATTTTACAAGATAATCTGTAGAAAGCGGGAATGATGGCATATGGAAAAAAAAACACGCATTTATTTCGCGTATTGCAAACAAAAATTACCTACGGTTTCTCGCATATGATGTCGTAAAATCCAACGACTATAATGACCGGTACACGGTCTTAAGTAGAGATTAAGTATCGTATAATAGCTCGGCTCTATACGTACGTCAAAACGTATTTTATCGGACACGTTGTACATATTGGCAAAACAGCCACCGAGAAACGCTCGGGTAACTTTAAAAAGCTTTTAAATATTCCTATCGAGACGTGAGAAACAGCTCCGGAAAATACACGGAAAACCTATCGTGGCAAACACTTTGACGGTGCATCGATAAAGCGTTACGGTTGAATATTCAATTTTTCATTTACAGTACACCCCGCCGCGCCGGCCGGCATGCTATTCGCACACGTTTCAGGAAGTAGCGTAAGCACATAAAGCAAAAATTAAAAATTGAAGGATCAAAAGCTTTCCGAGTAGCAGTGAAACCGTTGGTAATAATATAAGATAATAGTATAGACGGCGATAAAAAGTTATGATTGCTATATATAAACGCTTCTTTCAACATGATTTTATTGCATACATTTGTTTTAACGTGAAAATAAAATTGTACTGTTTAATTAATTAAGTATTAAAGTATTAAAATAAATATTTAGATATTTCGTGCAACTTTACAGGTTAATGCTGTCACAATTCTGTATTATTTTTTTAAAGGATAAAAAGATTTAAAGCTTATTCTACGAAGAAGCTTTTTACGTTTTCTTCTCAATTTTTTATTAATAAATACGATAATGTAGAAATCACAATAGTTCGCAGATTATTTTTTTTTTAGATATATGAGCAATAAGCATGTTTTTTACATCCTTGACGTATTAGAATTGATATTTCAACAGAATAAACTCGCGAGAATTGTTTGTATTATATTGTAAAGTTGCCTCTATAAAAATCAATTGGTTTTCTAACAACCTCGCAGTATGGAGTTAAGACGATAATGGCATAAAGCGATATTATTATATGCATTTGCGTCCGCTTTCCTAATACAAGGAACAATCAGACGGGGGTCTAATAAGAGAATAATGATCTCCGCGTGAAACTTATTACGACTTGTTAGCCAATCTCAAATCCTCGGAGGCGAAATGTCACCGATGGATGGAAGGACATCCATTATGCCGGAGAGGATTCTCAAGAGGACAGCGGGGGATTGGATAACATCTGTTGAAAGAGAGGAGGAGGGGGGGAGGGGGGAAAGCGTATTACTTACTAACGTTCCTCGAGTCACGGAAAAAGAGGACGCCCTTTCGTGATATTACCGACGAAGAGCCGGTGCGACCGATCGCTAACGAAAGTTCATCGCCGTCACATCGATCTTACGGCGCGATCCGCTGAAAGGGAATTGAGGATCTTGATCGAACAAACGGAGACGGAAATAACGGATCCTACGAGATGCATGCCGACGTGCACGATGATCGCCGGCCAGTTCGAAGAGGGTGTTCAATTTTTTTTTTTTTTTTTAATTTATTATGCACCAACTGAACCAATCGACACGAACGTACGACCGTGGACAGAAAAGTTGCAACATTTACCTTCAACGAATTTGACTGAGAAACCGCCCAAAATGTCGTGAGATCGTCCTTGCGATTTTTTGCGCGTACCAAAATTTGAAAGAAAAAGTGTTGCAATTCTTTCGGCCACGATTTGCTTTCAGATAATCCACGAGTGCGAATTAGTTGAAAAATGTTTAGTTTCAAAACAAAGGAAATTACGATCTCTTGGGAATATCCTCTCCATAAATCTTCACACATTATTCGTGCGCGATTTTAATATCTTCAAATACACGCGAAAGTTCTTTTTTTTTTAGTTTATGTATTCTAATGAGGAATTATTCTCCTGTTAATATATTAATAGAGCAACAAGTAGATTTATGCTTATGATGATTCGTATATGTAAACACCAATAGCTTAGATTTCGATGGAAAAGATTGATGTGCATTTATATATACGCATATATAGATTACACAATAAATTTAAATAATAAAGATTACCTCACGGTTATTTCGTTGTCGCCCGTGTGTGATGTCTCTCTCCCAGGCCTCCTCCTCTTCCTCTCGCGTACTTTCGTGTCATTTACACAATACTCACTCGCGAAAACGCGGTTAATTATAATCGTGCGCGCACTAATCACCGAGAAGACAATGATCGCGCGGCACTTTAAACGACACTTGCGACGTTAATCGCACGCGATTATTTTTTGATTATAAAACGTGCATTTGATTATATATTGTGACGGGGAGAATAACGCGAGAGAAGTGTAATGCACGCAAACAGTAACGACGCTCCCGTTTTACCGCTGCTTTCTAAGCCCGAAAGGGCCCAGGATTTAAGATGGCAATCGGATAGCTCGGGTATTTCGGAATTGCCAATCCCGTATTCAAATATGAGCCCTTAAAGATTTCGTGTTAATTTATCATACGATACGATATGAAAAAATTATTGATATAAAGGGATTACTGATAAACTCGAATCGATAGTTAATTGAAGCGTGACGTACCGCGAAAGTATGCAATCGAAGTTTAATACTGCGCTCCAAATGTAACTGGAACGCATAAATCTCGAAAACGGCATAAATTTACGCGAAATGTCATTAATGAGCAATCGATATGTGTCAAGGCTTTCCGCTACGTGAATCAAACTGACGATTTATACATTATTCTATACGCTCTTCATGCGAAAATAGTGCGCAAATTATATACGTTTAAATACATTGATGAAATATTCAAAGAGAGATGTGAGAGATATTCGAACCTGAGCGCCATAGGGAAATAATTTTCATCCGAAAGTATCATACTACAATCATTTATAAATTCTACTCGTTATCGCTTCAGTTTCAATGTGAAATGAATAAAATGCGCGAAATATCAGCATCCGAAATTTTGCGTACACTCGTGAATTATTAAACGAATTAACTAATTGCGCGAACCGATAATCGCTAATTGTTCAAAGAATAACTGCGCTTTAAAAAGTAATAATGACATATGTAGTCGAGAATGTAGTAGCTCACGCGGCTGATGCTTGTCCACACGAATGATAGCACGGTGATCATGTCTGTGATACTGAAACATAATACAAATTTAACATATTAAAATAGCGCTCTTAATAATCAATAATTCAAAAATTAATTATTATGCATGTTGAATTTTTTTTAAAAGAGTACGTATTCAACATAGGCATCTGTGAAACGCGAAACGCAGAAAATCAATTTTCGTCGCATGTCGCTACGTCAATTTGTCGTTAAGTTACAGCGTTTTGAAAATCCGGCACGCGCACGCACCGTACGTGAAAGAATACCGCGCGTATTTTTGCACGTAACTCGACAGGCTGCGTTACTGAAAAAAAAACAAGTGCGAAAACACGTGCAGTACGAGTGCTTTGAAACGCGATACGTGCCGCCGCGCCGCCGCGCTGAAGCGCGAGAACGCGCTGGCCAACGCCGCGGCACGCCGCAGTTAGATCGCGATCTCGCGAGTGATATAATTGTCAATATCTTTATGCAAAAAAAATCGCAACAAGGTAATTTTAGGCTAGTTTGAAAGCTCAAATTCTGACAATTCTAACAAGTGCAAGATGGTTTAACTCGAGCGATTAATTTGCGAGATACATATTGATTAAATACGAAAAGAAAATCTATTTCGTCGAAAGATTTTTATCCTAAGATATAATCTAATCCTATACAATTAATAAATGCGATTTAAACTAATTATAAATTTTAGATATTTTGAAACATTTCGTATATATTTATCGCTATTAACACTGCGCTGTAAAATATTTCGAGAAAATCTTAAAATATTGCTCATAATATTTTATAATATTACGTAAACAGCCGCATTGTATGCGGTCCACTATTATATCACAAATTTAAGTGATCTGAAATGATTCTCCACCGCGCGAACGATTACTTCTGTCAGTAACAATAAATAATGAAATGGCCAACGTAGCGGCACGCCGCGGTTAAATCGCGATCTCGCGATTGATATAATCGTCAATTTTTATGCAAAAAAAATCGCAACAAGATAATTTTAGGCTCGTTCGAAAGCTCTGAAGCTGAAAAGTCTGACAATTCTAACAAGTGCAAAATGGTTTAATTCGGACGATTAATTTGCGAGATATTAATTAAATACGAAAAGAAAATCTATTTCGTCGAAAGATTTATCCTAAGACATAACCTAATCCTATGCAATTAATAGATGTAATTTAAATTAATTATAAATTTTAGATATTTTGAAATATTTCGTACATATATATATATATATTCGTCGCTATTAAAACTGTGCCGTAAAATATTTCGAGAAAATCTTAAAATATAGCCCGTAATATTTTACAATATTACACAAACAGCCGCATTGTATGCGGTCCGCTATTATATCACAAATTTAAGTGATCTGAAATGATTCTCCACCGCGCGAACGCGAACGATTACTTCCGTCAGTAACTGAATAATGAAATGGATTACGAAATGGATGGCTCACCTCACGGTTGCTCCGCCGTCGTCCGATACCTCCTCTCCTTGGCATCCCTCTCGCTCCTCCTTCCTTGTTTCACCGCGGCGGCGTCTCCGGCGCGCGGCGCCGACCGACGCCACCGGCAAATCCGTTCGCGAAAACACGATTATAGTTACGATTAATCGCGCTCACTCGATCGCGCGGCACTTCCTATGTATACGATATTCGCACTCCCGATGTTGATCGCACGCGCGACGCGGCACTCAATCACGCCGGCGACAGCGGGAAAAATAGGACCGGCGGCGCGTTCCGACACCCGCGACGATGCGCCAAATGAAGCGTGAACGCGTCTAAGATGGCGAGAGGGGCGGAGGGGGGGGGGAGGACGGGAGCGTAGACGTCGCGCGGTCAACTTCACGCGGCAGGAGTGACGCGGCGGTGCTGCACCTGTTGCTCCTGCTGCTTCGCGCTTTCATGCATCCCCCCCCCCCCGCGCGTTTCGGACCAACAAATAATATAATATACGCTCGTCTACTTTCACGGCGGTCATTATCCTGCATTGCAACGCAAGCCAAATATGTGAGTCGAAATTGCAGACAGAGTATATAGACAGAAATTATATACGGACTCCGATGATCGCGATAACCAAAAATACGAGAGTCGCGCTTTGTCGACTATTCGCGCGACAGAGTTCTTCGAGCGAGCTTGCGAAATACGCGCGTTTTAACGCGATCGTCAACGTCTACGAGCGTCGCGTCTACGTTGCGCGATAGTAAGATGTTGCAATCGAGGATAAATCCACCGGGTTCTCGGATTTTGCTTACCAACGTAAATCGCGACGCGCGGGCGACGCTCGTGTCGCGGAGCCGATGCGTTCCTTGTCCACCGCGTCCCGTGTGTCCACCGCGTTCCGTGTGTCCACCGCGTTCCGTGTCCGGCGCGTTTCGATAATATAGCGACCCTAATATCGCGCGATGCGTTCAAAAATTCATGATCACATTAATGTACTACAGCAATACGATTGGTCAAAAATTGAAATTCAGTATTATATTCAAGGATTGTACGCGTAGTAGAAATCGAAATACATATAATAAGTACCACGGAAACACAATTTTACGTATATAAAACTATATTAATAAGTTTATAATTAATAAATAATCAATATATACCTTTCAATTATGTCGTGCCATTTTGTGATTTGTACATTTCTATTTCACGTTTCCAATGCTAATGTTAACTTCTCATATGAAAGTTAAAAGTTTGCCCAAAGTCTCTCATTTTTGCTTTCACGCATTTTATACGCTTTGATTGTTAATCATCCGAATTCATTTGAAAACGCACCAGAAACCTGCTTAGAAGTCTTTGCGAAACAGCGAACGTTTTTGCAAATTAAGTATAATTTAAGGGGTTACACTACTCAGGCGCGTCGAAAAAATAAGCTTTTTTTGTGAATTTTTTTCTCGAGTTCTAGGTGGTGGATAAAAAAAAATTTAGGGCTTTATTACACATATATTAAAGTTCTCAAAAATATTTTTTATTTATATATGTATAACAAAATGGCAGTATAAAACAGAAAAAAAATTTTTTTGTAGGAGAAAAACGGTGTACACCGTATCTCGCTCAATTTTTGTCTGATTGACTTGAAATTTTAACTGCAACTTCTTAGGTAGATTTTCCGTGGAGGTACACACGATTTTTATGATTGATAAATTATTACGTTTGCAGTTAACAATTTAAGGACGATTTTTTGCTAAAAAATTTTAAAAAAAATTTAAACTCATACAAATTTGTGAATTTTCAAACAAAATTTAAAATCCTCGGTACTTCCACGGAAAATCTACCTAAGAAGTTGCAGTTAAAATTTCAAGTCAATCGGACAAAAATTGAGCGAGATACGGTGTACACCGTTTTTCTCCTACAAAAAAATTTTTTTTCTGTTTTATACTGCCACGACGCCATTTTGTTATACATATATAAATAAAAAATATTTTTGAGAACTTTAATATGTGTAATAAAGCCCTAAATTTTTTTTTTATCCACCACCTAGAACTCGAGAGAAAAATTCACAAAAAAAGCTTATTTTTTCGACGCGCCTGGGTAGTGTAACCTCTTAATATATCTTTTATTGAAGAATTTATTTAATTGAAGAAAATCGTGGAAATGACTGCATGTTAATTGTCAATTATTATTTTTACTTTACGAGCACTTATGCCAAAGAGAGTGATTAATATCAGTGAAAGAGTCACTGTAATGAAGTTATCAATTACGTTTTCCGATAACCGAACAGAACATTTCAATACAGTGATGCATTTCCTTTCGAAGAAGGTATATCCGATGCGCGAGACAGATAAACGGAGCTCGCGTGGGTGTATAAAGCCAACGCGATCCGATAGGATGAAATGAAAACGCATAAATCGTGAAATTCGCACTACCAAACGCGGCGAGCAAATCGATCGGGACGATACGCCGCGATACATAATTTCCATGTGCAATATACGACAGTCGTATATAATTATTATCGCTCCGCGCGATAATGAACGGATCGGACGAAACGTGCAGGCGAGGAAAGAAAATAAGCTTGCAAAGCGGGAATTGAGAACGGAGATAACGATCGTCCAACGCGCGTCGATGTTCGTACTTTCTAAAAATGTTCCTACCCCGCCGGTGTGGGACGACGTAACGTTACGTCGTCGTCGTCGTCGTCGTCGTCGTCGTCGTCGAGGAGAGGACGCCTTAATCCGCCGGCGGGATCCATTCGTGGATCCTTATCGATGTCTTTCTACCGCGCGCGGCGCGCGGCGGCCCCGGGACACCGACGACGGCGTCGTCGTCGTCGAACAATAGGCAAAAGGAGGAGGGGGGGGGGGAGCTCCCCACGTAACGCGGCGAGAAGGCGCGAGAGAACGCGTCCTTCCGGCATTTTAATATTCCTCTCGGTGTTACACGCGTGTTTCCGCGTGCCTGTGCGGCGGTACAACAATGCGACCCGCCGGTGGGACGAGATGAGAGGAGATGTGGCAATTAAGCGACACGCGGCTCCCACGCCCTGGGACATTGGCCCAAGCGCTGCAGCGCACAAGCTGCGAAACCGACACCCTTAACTTATCGCACGCATCCATCCTATGTCCAAAACGACATCATAACTCGCGTCCCTCCCTCTGCGCCGTTAATTCAACTATATATCGAAATCGTGTAGGTGCACACCGCTGCTGCACACCGGTGTCGAGTGATTTAACCTTCGATATTACCGCCGCTTTCTCCGCTGCTGATCCTTCACCTTTCCGTTTGTATATGCAACACGTTTGCGTATATAGTTACACACGAAATTCGATTGGAAATATATTTTTGTGCCCCCCTCCCCCCCCCTCAATCCCATTCCCATTTTCAATCGACTCTAAATGCAGCGATTAAACTTGCGAATGTATTAATCATGCAGGATGCGCAATTTAATCCCCAACGCTGACCTCGCTGTTGCATGCAACAGTCGATATAAATATTTTGCGCTAATATACACAATCTCCCGGCGTGTGCAAATAAAAATGATTTTGATAAAGATGATATCGCCCGCGCTGACCGCGATTCCACTTTTATGACCTTTTCAGCGCGGGATTACTGAAATGAGTATTATTAACTTACGCTTCACTCACGTAATATAAAATAATGAGGCTAATAAACATTCAGGGATTACCTCACCCCGAGATGTCCGTAATGCGGTCCCGCGCCGGTAACAATAATCGCAGTAGAATATCGCTTTGAAATAATGGAAATAATACCGCAGCGATGAAACAGATGGGCGTCGCGGATATATATTTCGGCACGAGTTCGAAACGACGAAATTGTGTTGTGAGAAAGACGCCGCCGTTTGCACAAATCACCGTTTAGAACATTGTTACACAACGGCTTTGTTAAGAAACGGTTTTGTGCAACTTAGAATTAGAGTCAATGCAAATTATACCACTTACCTCCATGTCATACCGACGCATTAGGATAAGATACGATTTCTAAAATAATCTCCATCCGTGTATAATATATATCTCCATAAGCTTTTCAAAACGCACAGTATATTTTGCGTAACATATTTATTAACATGCTACACAAAAATTATAGAATTTTTTTTTTATTATACTTAATATACATATTAAATGATACATTATTTAAATTATAATTCAATTCGGCACATTATTTAATTATGATTTAATCGTAATAAATTATTGAAATTATTTGATGTATGTATTAAAAATACGCTTTGTTGAGGTATTTCGCGAAAATTCAATTTTCTATAAAGTAGTAGCAATTTTTAAACACATACATTTACGATATCGATACCAAAGCTAATTGTGCGTTATTTCACTTTATATTAATTGTCACATTTGGGAGTCGGTATAAAATTTCAAGCAATGATTGTAAAAAGAAATATTCCATAAAAATGTTTCAATCAATATTTTTCTAAAAACAATTATATTTTCAGATGTATACAATATAAGAATTACTCACTCTTTCTCTCTTTGTACACACCGGTAATCTATCTACATTGACACGGGCTTAAATTACGATTGCTTTCTTTTATGTCTCATAAACGCCACAATTTACAGTTGTTTATTAGACGATAATATCAAATGATTAGACGATAGACATTATCATATGCCGAGCAAATATACTATCCCGTAATAGGAATCGGTTCGATATCGTCATTAATAATACCCAATTTAAGTCGCCTGTAATATTGAAACGCGACGCGTTTGACGCGATCGATCTTCTTGTGGGCCGTCGGCGACTTTGTGTCTATTTGGTACATCGGATTCATCGGGCCGAACTCGACCTTTTCAAATTCTTTAACGTCCTCCTCCTCCGCCAAAAGCGGATTTATGAAGAAGCATCCAATGAGCGCTCCGTAAAACGAGTAAGCTCGCAGCTCCGAGTTCAGCCAGTCCATCCCGAGCTCCGCGAGCACGTTCTCGTCTACGTGCGATCGACGGAGCTCGCTGAGGAACTCGTTGTGATAGATCTTGAGAAGGCTCTCGAAGCTCCTCTCGATCAGCGACGTTTGCACGCTGCTATATATGAAGTAGAGGATGTCCGAGGACAGCGAGGCATACCTGATTATCTGGTAATCCACCATCTTCAAATCGATTATCCTGCCGTCGTTGTCATGCAGGAAGAGCAAATTATTGACCCACGGGTCACCGTGGCAGATCGTGTCGTACTTTTGCTTCGGCATGGTGAACATCCGCTGCATCGTGTCGTAGGCCTTATCAAGATAGCTGGCCATGTGATCTCTAACACTCTGCCACTCCGGCGTCCGCGGCTCTACCATATCTAAATATTGTACTATTGTCTTCACGCACGTTTCGGTACATAGCCTCATTACCGACGTTTCGGAATTATCCGTGTAGATTACCTCTTCCAGATGACTGTTCAACTCGTCGAACAGCCGCGGATTGTTGATCTTTATGGCTAAAGCCGACGCGTGTAACTTGGCAAGTTTCTGTAGAGAATATAAAACATATATGTGCGATTCAGGTGAAATTTAGATGAGCAAAAACATGCGTTTGTGTTAAATATAATTATTTTAAAGAATCGATATATGTAGTTTCGGAATTACCGTACTGACAAATTCTTCAATGAGAAAAATGAAGTCGATTAAAATTTGATGAATTAGAAATTGCATTCGAAGAACTAAAAATTAAATATTTTTTGACAACACTTTTACAAATAAATAAAAATATTAAAGTATCATTTCGCTGTTAATTTTCGAAATTTAAGACTGCTCTGATCGTCGGCACATAATGAAAATTTAGAAAAAAAGTGTCGTCTGATAAAATTTTTGTTGATAAAATTCAACGTTAAATTAATCAAAGAATTCGAGATTTATTGATGTTATTGTAATACGTGAATAGGGATAGCTTTAGTATTAAAAGTCCATATTAATACTATTCTAATGTACAAAAGCTTGACAAATATCGTAAGTATCGTTAATCATGTTAATCTGCGATTAGTCAATCTTTGAAATGCATTTCTACCTGGATCTGAGGATAATATTAGTCATATTGGTCAGTAATTATCGGCTATTACCGACAAGATAAATGAAGCCATGGGATTGACCGTCGTATGCCGCTACTACTATTACTGTGTCATGTCTAGCAACACTTTTACTTGTTCCCCGTATGATAACAAAACTTCATAATCTTTAAAGTTCAGCATCCAAACAGCTAGTTGAAGCAATATCTCTATTTTATTACGTCTCTAGAGGAAAGATTTCTCATTGTCTCCTAATAATAAATTATCTAAGTATTGCGCACGCTTCAGAATTGCAATTACATCCCGGAGGAAACATCAAGTAATTGGATGTTGTATAACTATCTTTTCTTATCTATTGTGTTTTATCTATATCGAGATAAGATAAAAGAGCAGCGCATGTGTTCCGGAATGTCGGTTGAAAAACGTACCTTTAAGGCAAAGACAGTATGATCTAAATCCAACATATCGCGCCTCTCGCAATTGACGTATCCTTTCTCCGCCAAATCTTCCATTATTATAGTGTCCGAGTCAGCATATATACAGGGTGGGCCAAAAGATCCAAGGACAGGTAATATTTTCGTATAGGCATGCGACTCCATACGGAATAAATCAGTTAGGTCTATTACTTTGTTGATGGTGACCCCACGCAGGATCTTCTTGGTCATAAAAGTCTTGGCATATGCTGTGCACAAATACACAAGAAATGTATGCATACTGTGTATTTGTACTTTGTCATTTATTTTCTCGCATACTCAACGAATACAATATTTTTAACAGGTAAACCAATATATTAAAATAAAAATTTACCAAGCTGTTAGTAAAGATACGTTAAGCAAATTCAATGATAAAATTTAAAAGAATTATAGAAAATTCACTTCTGCATACAGTAGGTATTTTTTAAAATTGTGATTTAATATGCAACCCGAATCATTCGGATTCGTGGTAAAATAATTTTTCCTTTAAAATAGAAGCATATCAAATATATGCTTTTCTTATATGTTACGTAATTCTAAAATCAACGACAAATAAATAATAAGATAGCATTGTTTTGTCTCTCTCTTTCAATCTGTCGGGACGTGATTTGTGAAGTTACGTAACATAAAATTATTTCGTTTTGTTGAATCAGACATCATTGTTTCCGACAATTTTCGTTTGTAATAACGCAATGCTAAATATAAATTAAGTAACGATACTAACGACTTCCGTCTCCGCGTGTACCGACGAGTTTCGTTCTGATCATCACCGACGTATAATTGTCGCCGAGTTTTGACCCTGGCCTGTCCGTGGCCTCCAGAATCACCAACTTGTCATCTTTTTCGTATTTTCTCAAATAAGCTTGGAACTCTTTTGCCGTGTCTGAAAATTAAGTATGTCAAAATAATATTACCTGCGATGTAGCTACGAAAAAAATGCTTTGAAAACTTGCAAGTAATGCTATACTAATGTTTCTAATATGTTTCACGAAGCATTACTATATATGTAGTTGTAAGATGAGATAAAATGTTAAAATGGAGTACACTGGACTGTGTTAGTCTACGCGTATAAGTGTTTCACGTATATATGTGTTCAATAACACATGATTAATCTCGCAGCTACTATTTCATGGTCGCGATCCGCAAATTGACCCAATTCCCTACCCCATGTGCTTATAAAGTAACGAAATCAATTGTAATCATAAGCGTTGATATATATTAGTGAATTGAAATTGATTCTTAACATTATGCAAGAGCTTTGCCCTTCGAATACAGTTTTTCATTTAATTTTTACGCTTTTATTACACCGCAGTCATATTATTATATTGTATATCTTTATTCTAACATTATAATATTTTTAAATAATTTCAAACAATACTTATTCAACAATAGTATGCTCAAGCTTTATGAGGATACTCGATGTAATGTTTACGAAAAACAGATGCAAATTTAAGTAGTTTTTTTTCACGACGGATGTGAGTGATTTTAAAGCTGACACTTACCTGACAATTACTAAGTCTCAAAGATCACAAGTCAAGCTATTACATGTTCCACGTACGGATAAATACGATGTACATAATGTGACGTAATCAGCTAGCTTATTATAATAAATCATAAATGATAAACAAGCATTTAGTAATCCGAAAGGACATAATATACGTAAAGAAATCGATTCTATTAAAGATTTCGTATATAAAACAAATCTTATTTTTCATAACATCAATTAATTTTGCGACACAGAAAGAAAAATCATTGAACCACCGAAACATTAATTTTTAATTAATGACTGTGACTTTATATCAAAGACAGAATTCTAACGAGACTTTGACAGATTTGAGATTACAATTTTTTCTGATACTTTAAAATTTTGTTAAATTCTTGAGTACATTCAACCCTGTACGTTTATTTTATCGTTTAATCGATAAAATGCTCCTATTGACGTAGCATAGTAACAGTAATCGCCTGATATATTCGAATATCGCTGAGGTATAAAAATTTCTGCAAACGTCGTTTGAATAAATTTTCACCTGTCGCTAATGTTTTTTAGCTGTGTTAGCACTGTAGTGAAAAGGTTAAATTTTATTCACTTATTGTTAGTGCGGAAATTATATATTCGCAAGGTTGTGGGAACTAGAAAATTTATTAAAAATGCACTTTCATATTTATAAATATTTTATAAAATTGATAAATGATAATTGATAAATGATGACAATGATAAGATTGATAAATGATTCGCTTACAAAATACAATTTATAAATTTTATTAATGACTTTGAATTATTATATAATAATCGAAATAAGTGGCGTGATATTATAGTAAATTCTTGTCATAAAAAATTATTACTGTCATTTTCATCTTATTTATCACTGTTATTTCATCGTCGATATAAAATATAATTAAGATAATAATTTAATTATTAATAAATAAAATTAAATTATAAAATCAATTTTTTATTTCACAGTAACTTTTGTATTGTGCTTTAGAAGTAAATGAATTTTTCAGAAAGAAAATAGCACGGATGATAAGCGAAAATTATTATTATTATCTGAGATTAAAACACAGTAGAAGAATACTAGTTTATAAAAAAATACTTTTACGATTTTTCTCAACAAGGAACTACAAGGGAACTTCTCCTAATTGTAATGGGGACCTTGCTCGAAAATTTCACTAACCTTCGGGAGACCGAATAATGGTTCGGGAGTCGGACGTGCCATTCTCCATCGCGCGTTGTATATCACTTCACTGATCACGATCGTACAGACCCGTTCGCTATTATATACGGCTCACCAATTCGTCGTTCACGCGACGTCCGTCGGTCATCACAGAGGAACGAATCGACGCTCAGTGCGGGGACGCCCCTCTGCACGTGTCGTTTTACTTCGAACGTTGTGAAAATGACGTAAGATTGCATACGGCGCTTACGCACGATTGTGTAACCCAATTGAGTACGAGCTCCGTTCATTGCAAGCGACATTGAGAGATTCGATAAAAGTGTCTCTGTCTTTTTCTCTCCGCGGAATCTCTTCGTTTCTCCCGCTGCTAATGGTCTTATCGCCGAGATTAGTTGGCACAATCACGAATAAAGTGAAATTAAAAATTTATATGGAGATACATCACGTATCTGTGCGACAAAACAAGTCAAGAGAGACGAGTCTGTATCAGAAGTGTTATCGTAGTTTTGTTTTACTAATAAAATTTAAAAAAATAGTCTCGAATTTTATTGAACCGAGATAGTTTACAGCGTTAATTATTTAGGTACTAATTATTCGAACATTGATCTCCCCGATGAGACAAGCGCAAAATTGGTTTAATTTCATTTTAACGTAATATTGCTCGATATACGTACGTTTATGTAATTTTGATTACGTAATATTTAATATCTTGTTTGCATTTTTCTTTGGTTGAAAGCTTTGTGCGAATTCCGAACGCGCGCGTGCGATTACAATTTTAAGCGTAAATGTCCCTTATCTATGCAATCGGAATTTTTAATACGAAGATTTTCAGATATCAGTATCTCATATTTATTATATCAGTAATTATTGACAAATATTTATACATGATAATATTAATGATTCGTCATGTCCCATCTGCTTTAAGGCAATCAACAACTATAATGTAATTAAATAAATCGTATATTGCTTAATTACTAACAAAGTCAATCTATCGAGCTGTACTACTGGCTAGCTAAGTAAAGATTAATTTTTTAACAAAAGTTATTTATATGAATTTTTAATTGCACTTACCTTCATTACTTCATGCTTATTTTAAAAGACCTTCGGTCGCCGCCAGTAGAGACAAAACGAATACGTAACGTAAAATAAACTACAATATTGTGATAATGACAAAGTGGAACATAGGAAGAGGAAGTATAGTGCGGAAAGTTTATCAATGTTTTCAAGTCAATATATGCACCATGATAATATACCCATGTTCACATACAGGACAACCTTTATTACTTAATGCTGTACTAGTCACAATATAATACTACGAATTATTACAATATTAATAATATTATCATAGTCATAATAGGTCATAATTTTTAATATATATGTGTATATTTATATGTATACTTATATGTGTATTTGTAATATATTAATATACTTATCTATACCTTGTTGTTACATAATACACATTCCTCTCTCTCTTATCACTTACCATATATAGATATAATGTATATAGATATAGATATTTATATATATATATATATGCATATATATATATACGTCATCAGGATGGTATAAATAATATTGTATTTCATAAAAGCACTTCTTGTTGCTTATAATATTATCGTTTTCATATTGTTTTCCTACCTCTGTTAATGCCTCTCTTTCTCAACTTCTCCTCACATTCTCTCTCTTTCTCTCTCTCACTCTCACATACTTCCCTCATCTTTCTTTTTAGCCTCTTATTTCCAGCCACTCACGCATTCTCACTCTTTTTTTCTCTCTTTCTCACACACTCTCTCGCTCTTTTTCAATTTCTCTCTCTCTCTCTCTCTCTCTCTCTCTCTCTTTCGCGCTCTCTCTCGTTTTCACTGACTTCCTTTTCCTCTCTCCAGGACGTCTAAAAAAAGTTTTTTTACTGCCTACGTAAATTCTGCATTTATACTATCATTCAAGTATCATTTGACTGCCCCACAAGTCCCACTGCTCTCCCCTTAACCGATGGGCGACGTTTCTCTTTTTTCCGTACGCGTAAATTTTCCTCCGTTACTTACAGCTTCGGTTTTGCATTCTTTTCTTTTTTTTTTTTTTGGATTTTCCTGCAATTTATAAATTATGAAATTCGCCGCGGTTTTACGATATTAATGTTCCTGCTGCCTGGTCCACTAACATTCCTAGAAAAAATACTCTTCGCCCCGACGCTTTATTAACTATATTCGAGAACATACTACTTACGAACGGATGCTCAAATCCTTCGAGTGCTCTTTCTCGCAGAATTTTTCTCTCTTAATTTCTTTCCTTTCAGAGCTCCCCACGCTCTTTCCCGCTGTGTCAGAACATCTATGGGAAAGTACGCATGGGCAAAGGATCGAGAAGATGCGAGATTCTCGAATTCTTTGTCGGATATCACATTCTCGATTCCAGAACTGGGTGCCAAAATATGCTACAAATATATATTTCACAAAAACAGAAATAGAAAAATATTGCTGCAATATTTTCCGAGAGTATGTATTTCCAAATATCTGAAAACTGATCAGAAAAAATGTTGCAAGACTTAAAATGCAATATTTGCGACTTAATTTAAAAAAAAAAAGACAATCCTATTTAGAATATTTGCGCCAATTATAAATGTATACCCATGCCCAGTCCTGGAATTCGGGATCGGCGCTATAATCTCCTTCCGGCAACGTTCTAACGAATCATACGAGAGCACTCGCCGATTTCTCAGTATGCATTTGCGACATGCTCGTTGAGTATTCTCGAGTGTAGTAACTAGGTTACAACAACAATACAAAATATTATTCGCCTAACACCGACGTCCAAGTGCAAAGGATTAAGTCTATAGCTCGTAAACGCTACCTCTAGCAGTTACGACGCGCACAGAGTAGGACTTTACTGGTGGGCATAATTCCATCCGTGATGTGTGCTGTATATGTGCGCGGACAATAGAAAATAAAAAGAAGAAAAGGGGATTAAAACGGAATAAGAATCGCGGGCAGCGAGACTTTCAGGACGAAGACGTAACTTTCGTTGCGCGAGTTCCGGCTTGCTGAACCCGAAGAAACACTTGGAAAGAGTATATAGGCGTTACGCTTTTTCACTATCCACGACGTTAAACGAAACGGAACGTACGAGAAGATCGAACCTCGCCATTCCTTCCATCTCTATTTTTATCCGATACTTAAGATTCGTCATCGCCGCAGCGACTCAAGGTCGCTTTCGTTTTCTTTTCCTCTTTTATATGATTCACACGACCGCCGCCTGCTCATCGAGCGAAATTATAGCCGTCGATCGAAAACCTTCATTGATATGTCATAGAGAGAAACTCGGCGGATATACAAGACACGCGGCTGAACAGTAATTGAAATATAATCGAAAGAATAAATCGAAATCTCGCATCTTCGGATACGAAGAGCGTACTCTCTAAAAGTGAATCAGTGGAATCATCACTGATTTTCAGTGTATATCATTTTCCAACGACGTATTTTGAACTGTGATAAACAGTGACTACTTCAATGTTGTTGCAGTGATAATATATACTGATTCAAACAGTGAATATCGCTGAAAAACAATGAATTTTAGTTCTCAAAACTGTTTGACAGTAAAACTCACTATCTTTCAGTGATATTTATTTAAATCGGCATATTATCACTGAAACAACATTAAAACAGTCACTGCTTATTACAGTTCAAAGTATGCCATTGGAAAATGAAATACACTGAAAATCAATGATGATTTCACTGATTTACTTTTAGAGAGAAACAAGAGACAAATATTCTATACGTGAAAGCGTTATTTCGACAGCGGCGCAGCCTCCTCTATTGCAATGATCGTACCTGATCAATGCTTCGAGGAAGCAACAAAAAATTCAGGAGAAGAAATATCCACTTAGTAGGCCTCTTTAATAAGAACTTTGATTTGGGAGCTCCTTACCTAACGAAGCTTTCGCCGCCTTCTTCGGTTTCGGCCTCGTCGTCCGAAACGAAGAGAATTGTCAACCACTTTGAAAAATAATGCCGAATGTGCACGGTGCAAGTCGGCTGCGTTTCCTCGCGAAATGCAAAGTCGAAAGTGGAAAATAACGTTTGTCACGCGAGCTTTCACGTCGCGCAGCAAAT
This sequence comes from Wasmannia auropunctata, assembly GCF_000956235.1. NCBI lineage: Eukaryota > Metazoa > Arthropoda > Insecta > Hymenoptera > Formicidae > Wasmannia > Wasmannia auropunctata. The sequence continues at coordinate 1,499,838 of NW_012026814.1, forward strand.
CCGCGCGCGTCGCGAGCCGCCCTGTCGCGCGCCGCGAGTCTACACCCTCCCTTACCCCGCCGATCGAACTTGAAATTTTTTTTTTTAACACCCTGTTTGCAATCGCCGCGGAAAGCTACATCGTCACGATCATATCGTTGCGATCGAAGTACAGCGACGGTCTGTGACTGATAAAAGACGATAAAAGACGCTTCTTCTAATCTGTTAATCTCTTATTTTTAATTAATCTTTTATTCACTTTTTTTTGATAGTTGCTTGGCTTATCAGTTCTTTTCTTCTTTTGTAACTGCGTCGAGGTAACGATTGCACTTTTGTAATTGGCTGTATCCAAACGAGGGGGCCCAACGCAATTCTGGAAGAATGAAAACTCTCGATCTGCTCATAATCTCCCTCTTCGATGATGTATGTTTTGTGCTTTCATATAGAGATACTTTAATTTAACGTCGATTACTATCTAATGTAAATATTATAATAATATTTGTTTAATTACATGATTCATTACTGATATAAGTGTAATAAAATGAACTCTACGACTGATTTTACTTCTTACTTCTTACAGGTACTTACTTTCTTATTATATATAATGTATATATAAATGAGATAATTAATTAATTAATTAATTATGAACAGATCGATCCCTTTAGCCGAGAACGTGGCTTTCGTAAAGCCAATGAATCTTACGCTATTCATTTTCCGAAGGATCGTGTCGGCATAATAACAGCGTTCTTCGCCCTCTTTTCGAGCTGAGCGAACAATTGACGAAATCATTTTAACTTCGGCTCGTGGATCAAGAGAGAGTATCGATATAACAAAATTATTCTCTCCTAGAATAAATTATTTGGCCCGACGACGAGCTGACATATTTCGAACGATATCAAATGAGGATCACATAGTTCTGCTCCGATTACTCAAATACACGTTACGTTATTCATTGAGTAATACGGTAACAAAACGCACGGGGGGCCTTTCCGAAGGCCACCGTGAAGGAAACGCGAGAAGAGAGATTTCAACGGGAATACGTTAAATTAAATTGGAACAAATATTTTCGTACGAAGTTATTTCGCGGAGCTCTCGACGGTCTCTCGCGACACTGACAATGAAACTTAAGCGTTTCGTCGGAATCAGATCTGCCCCCCCCCCCTCTACCACCCCTCTTCTTGCTGCAAACGCAGATTTTCGTAATCGGGAATTACGATTACCGTCGACGCTCGCGAGAAATCGCATCTTCCTCGATCCTGAACGGCGAATTCCAGAACAGCCTGTGTTAAGCCGGTCGGGCTTGCCCACCGGTATACGCATCGAATCTTAATCACAATCGGAGAGTGGGATTGACCCACACACGAAAATGACCGACCCCCTCCGGCGCTTTTCACTTTCGTTTTTCCCCCCTTGGCGATAATTTGCAGAGACGGGCGTTCTCTTCTCGTCTATCCCGTAAGTATATCGTCGTCCGTCGACACACGGACGATAATCGCGCTTATTTAGAATACGGTTATCTCGATTTACTTACGTTTAACGTTTTACCCAATAAATAGCTGCTTAACGATAATAGTGTTTGCGCGTATTTAACGGATTAAATATCGGTCGCTTAATACGATAAGCACACGACTATCACCGAACTTTTTCTTTTTTTTTTTCGTGCGACTCCACGTATCAGTTCCATACGTGAAAACGCGTTACGATTAATCCTTAATTACTTCGTCCTCGCGACGATTATTTTATTTAGTTTTTTTTTTCGTTTTCTCTCTTTTTCTTTCTCTTTCCCGGATTGGACACGCTGAGTCGAAGGAACACTTATTCGTATATACCCTAAGATTCTCACGTACGCGTATATTTTTCTTTGTGTGTCGCTTCTTATTATTGGCACGTGCCGCGCATTCCATTCTTCCTCTCTCATACTTCCCACCCCTCTCAACCCCTTAACCCGTATGGTTGTCTCGCCGGAAAACACGGCGACCGATTCCCCTGTAATAAAAATCGGCGTTCATTTATTTTCAAGCGGATAACGAATCGCCCGGCCTCTCAACCGGGCCACTTTCATCGCGCGCTTCCGACTCCTCCGCGGGGCGCGCTTCATCGTCTGAAAGCTCAGCGTTTTATCTCGAGCGGCCCCGAATGTGCCCGCCGCTTGCGGTTGGTCGGCCGCTGAAAGGAGGGTCGGTGTGAAATATTTTCAATCACCATTTAGCCTCCTCCCCGTAAAACGCACGGATCACCCGGCTAAGAAAGATATATGCGTAACTTTACTTATATATATTTTACTTTGCGTGTACTCTTTTACGAAATTGTTTCGTTAAGTCTTGTGTCTTTTTGTGTTGCTGTAGGCCACGCGTCAGCCAGCGGGAAGAAGGTCCTTTTAGAAATGTACATGTTCAAGCCAATATAATTCATAATAATCACATACGTGATGATTCCTCGATTTACGCACCTTCGTTTACGTTACGTCCTACAGCGGGCATCGGGGATACACGGGGAAAGTATATAGGGAATAAACACCGTAAAAAATACAGCGCGAACGCACAATGCATTTACCGAGATAAATAAATATCAACTATCAAAAAACGTGTCTGAGTTAATATGTTTCCCTGTCCAGAACAACCAAGCTGCAGTACGGTGAAGTTGTGTATGTCATCAATTTGCACAATTTGATTATAAAATTCATCACGCCCCTACTAACGGGAACGTCTCTACCTCTTTTTTTTTGTGTCACTGCTTTCTTATCTCCTTGGTCAAGGAGATCGTTAAAAAATACATGTCTAATCTTTCGCTCGCGTTTGTTTTAACTTACGGGCGGGGGGAAATATGGCGATGCAATCATACCAGATTCGCGTGACTCTTCTTGCTCGCCAATCAATGATTAAGTATCCTCGTTTCTTCTCTCTTTATCTTACGCGCGAGAACACGTAGTCTTACACGGAAAAAAAATTGCTGTTGCCACAACCTAATAATTGTGATAATTTTCGCCCATCAATTTAGAAGAGTTATAGGAACTAAAATACTTTGGAAGTGATTTATATAGTTAACTGAACTCTCAGCCTCAATGTTGTGACGTGCAACTATATCATATATATCTCTCAATCATACTATTTGTTGTACAGACCATACTAGAGAGATAACAATTATGCTTCGGTTGAGGCAACCA
>NW_012026814.1:1502999-1528721 GCF_000956235.1 Wasmannia auropunctata
GAGATGTGTATAAGAGACAGCCTTAACAGATGAATGCCATGTAACATCAATATAACTTAAATTCACATGCATTTCTTTTCCAAACATAGAGAATATTGTTGTAACATCCACAGCAATTTTTTCCGTGTAAGAATTAGATTTAACGTTACGTTCGAATCTCCTCTTTTGTGCGCGTATAATAAGCTCGCGCGAGAACATCATTGTTTCTTTGCGAAATGCACGTTTCATAATTGATGCACCGAGAGAGAGATAACGATTAATCACAAAATCGCCGCGAAAAAAAAAAAACAATCCGACGTTTCCCCCTCCCCCCAAAAATTGTTCCCTAATATATATCCCTAATAATAATCCTCCGTGGGGTCTGAGAAACGCCTCGGAGTTACATTCCCGTCGCGTAATCCGAAAATGCAAAAGCGTTCGCGTGTCGTTAATCACATCGCCAATCCCAGATTAAATAATCCGCTCCAAAGCGACAACCTGCCTGTATTATCCCGTCAGGCCGACGCCGTTCTTTACATTGTTACGACCCAGCGAAGAACACGAACACAAATCGGTTCCCTACGCCTCGAATTTAAACTGAGAACTCGTTCTCGTCCTCCCTAATCGATATACAAATTCAACCCACGTATAATTTTAAAGTATTAACAAGACAAGATCTCGACGTTGCTCGGTGCGTTTCAAGTCCGACTTGGCAACTCGATTTGGACACTTATTTTAATATCACGCTCTTACAAGAGTGAAAAAAAATCACGCGGTTTTTTCTTTCTTTATTTTTTTTTTTCACTGCGCAGTTTCAAATCGAATGTGAAACAATAAGGAAAATAATAATCGATTTCATAATTTAACACGAAGCACGCGCTCCGTTTCGGTGTAATTTCAACCGAAGTAAAGAATAGAAGTGAACAGCGAATGGCGAACGGCGAGCGAAGCTATCGCCGATTAGGAGGGAAGATCGTGTGCAGCATCCGACGCTCTTGTTTCTTGCAACATCACTTTCGCTACTTTCGATTTCCAGAAGAAGATAAACAGCCACGTTGCGCAACGTCGTTGTCCCGTTACGCTATCCCATAAAAATTTCGCACGACCCTTTTTTTTCGGCTTCTCGACAGCTACATCGTGTACACGTGTAGGTGTTAATTGTGGATATATTGTCGTTTAGAAAACGAGGGACTTCGCACTCGGCGAATTAACGGAGCTCGTTTCTGACAAGTCGACGGATTTGTCCCTCCCTCCTATTCACGCTAATTTTTTTTTCAACTTAAAATTAATTTATACCATTAAAATTCCACGTCCCCTCCGCTGTATCCTCAAATAAAAAGCTCTTTGTTTAATACTTCTATTTAAAAGTTTCCGTCAAAATAATGCTGTTTGTTTCATCGGGCGGCGAAATGGACTGAATAACAATTAACTGGTTCGATTTGACGCTTTATTATTTAATAAATGTTCCGAGATTGTTGCAAGGCTGTGAAGATGCGATCCAAATTCTGATTAAATCAAATCCGCTGAGTAGAATTATGACCAAGCAAAATATAACACCCAATAACAAGCTGATATTGGGTGTTTTAGCGACAAATAATTTATTAGATTCTCCCCTATGTTGAAGGCTGCCAATAATATCCCGTTATAAGTATGTCGGAACACTTTAAGATGCAATCTTCTCCATTCAGAAGAAACTCGATTTCTCACCCTGATATTCAACGATATCTCCTCCTTTCTTCCTTTTTTTTTTAATTCTGCTCATTCGGTGTTTCTAATCTAATTATGGAATTTTCACAAACGTCATTGCGACATCGGTATCTCGATAAAGGTCTCCCTTTACGGTACGAGTGGCACAAGTTAATCACATACATGCTACGAAGAACACGATTCATCCCCACACGCTTCTAACCCTTTCCTCTCGATCTGCTGCATACCAAAAGGCTACATTTCCTAAGAATAAAAGGGACAACGTAATGATTTTCTCGATAATAAAATCGATTTTCCGATGAGCCAGTTTACTGATAGCCTCCTCAATACATTATAGTTAATATTTTTTTATTATCAACTTTATCGTCGGCAAAAAATCATTGTGTTGTCCCATTTAGTCGACGGGTCTTAATTAAGTCCCTTTTCAACACGCATCACCTTATCGTTACGGTATTTTGGGCGCGATAACGCATTAATCTCGTGTGTGCGCGACGCCTTCCCAGCATCTCGTACCACCCTTCAATACGTTATCGAGGTAGGAGATTACTGCTGCTCAATTATATCGATTACGCTTAACGCTCTAAGAATTACACAGCGAAGACATTTAATACAGAGACACTTAAGACCATGCAACGCTTACATTTTGTACATGTGTCGGTATATGTGCGTACGATATATGCGCCTATTTTAGGTATACGTCGAACCGCAGACCGCCTCGTCCCGCCTCGGAATTCCGCTACGTTCGTCGCACTTTCATATTTTCGTTTCTACAACTCCCCCTCGAGGGAGGGATATACTGTGACACCGCGGACGCGCGTCAGCACGCGATGTTGCTGCGCGTGCAAAACGCGCGCGTTCCGCGCGTTTCATTCATTGACGTATCTATGTAATGCATAATGAAAAAGTCACAGACGGGAATCCGTTTCGCGTCCTGAAGCCATCTAATTTAGTCCCGGTTGTGCACGATTCGAATCTCAATGTCCGTTCAAATCAAGAGCGCGAGACCTGAATTCTCTCTTATGCCGCAGACACTAAAGATCAGATTTATACAACTGGCCTGATAACGCATCGCACTGGATAAGGTGTTGTCTGCCACCGGAAATCGAGCTCGTCGAATTAATCTCTCAGGCAGGCAGAAGCTTTCATTCAATCCGCTTGCGAATAAACTTTAAGACCGAGGATTAATTGTCGTGTGCCGAAGAAATCAAATGCCACAAGCAGTCGTCGACTTTTCCCTAAGAAAATATGGAGACTAGGTACACCTTATATGTGGATTCGCAAAAATTCGATTACCGCAAAAATTCGGATATATTATTACGCGTGCAAATATATATGTTTCATATGTTCCCGCCTAAATTTATATATGTAGATATAAATCGTTCCTAAGATATAGACTTCAAATCTTATCCTAATTATCCCTAATCTGTTTTATCTTACCTAATATCAATATGTATTTGGGGATATAAATTTGACAACAATCACGAGTAGAACTCCCTTCTGATTCTTTGGCCAAAAATAAGTAAATGCCTCAAGTTTTGATCTAATCCGACATTGCATTTCGATTTCATTACGCTGCTCTTGAACAAAATTGATTGCGCAAAATCGTCTTATTTTAGACCAAGAATTTTACATCGTCAAAGTCGCAATTTTTTGATCAAACGTATGTGTCGTTTTATTCGACGATATCATGATAGGCTCATTTCCTTCGAGATATTTTTTTTCTCGTGTGAAGACTTAATTCTTCTAGTTCCGGTCTGTGTGTTTGGACGATATCTTTAAGCAATCACGAACTAATAAAATATTAATCAAAAAGAAATATTCAGGACATAATTGACAAAATAATCTGATAGAATTTAAAATAAAATAGTATAGAAAAAAATTTTTCTTATAATGTAAAAATAATACAGAACGTAATTTAATGAGGACATAATCTTACAAATTACTTATAATACTATAATTTAAAATTATTTTATCGAATAAACTTTCGTGTTTCGAAATTCGCGAAATAGCTTCGCTCTTCATTTAATAAAATTGCACTAATCCTTCTTATATAGTAAAAATCACTTCTTTTAAGTCATTTTAATAATTTTTATAATACTTATATGTTAATATATGTATAAATTCGAATATTTGTAAATTAAGATATTATGTCGCGCATCCTGAACTTAGAAATTTAGTTAATAAAAAATTAATTAATAGAATTAGTTATTTTAAGAGAAGATAATTAGTATCTACAAAGTTAAAAGTAAATCTTACCTGATGTTTATTTTGTATCTCTAGCACGAGGCGACGTCTTAGTATTTTTTTTTCTTTGTATTTAAGTTCTATCCTGAAATTCAATTTTTCATTCGTGATCAGAAAATACGAACTTTTGCAATCGTTGTTTCACAGTAAAACAGAAGTTCAGCAAACCTCTTGGAATCAATATAACTAAGCTTTCGTATAAATGAACAAATATAAAAAATATATGTAAAATATAAACAATTATTCCGTTTTTAATTCATTGTCGTTAGGTTAACCCGAATATGTCGTTCGGATCACGCGAATAATCTACAGTACCGTCCATATTTAAGCACGCAATCAAATTTATCTCTGATAAAAATCTAGACACCACGAAAGATGATCCGTCTTATCGCCGTTGATAGTATGCACAATCTTCTCGACTGGTCAAAGGAAGATTAAATATCCACTGCAAGTCTGTATTTTATTTTCCTGATTGTAATCGTTTTTTTTATTTTTCGATATAATAATAATAATAATAACAATAAAAATAATAATTAATAATAATAATAATAATAATAATAATAAGAGCAATGATAAACTGGTGCAGACGATAATCGTATGAATAGCCATTATAATAGTAATAATTAGTACACGTTAACACTAGGTACGCTTGGTTACACTTAGGTACGGAGGCTTCGTGTGCTTTTTCTCTCGGATGATGAAAGAAAGAGAAACAGAAAAGGATAAACATGGAATCTATGAGCGGTTACAGCGAAGGCATTTTACGAAATTGAACGGATCGATTGACCGCCGATCGTTTTACCCTCTAAGGTCGCTACTCGTTCTCGGTCTTTCCATAAATTACTCGCCGACCGTGTTGACCGACCGCAATAATTAACGTCGCGTATATATTGGCACACTGTCCATTAATTTTATACCCTCCCTTCCCCGCTCTCCGCCAACATATTCAACGTGCTTCTATGGCAATCCATAAGAACGAAATCGTATAATAATTGATATCGAAAATGTCGAAGAATGCCCGGTAAATCTCGCGATCTACGTATATTTTTATATATAAATAAAGTATTTAAATAAATTCATGTCGCAAATAAAAAAAAAAGCCCATTACACACCGCACATAAATTATATCAAACCACAAAATCTCTCAAATGTCTATCTATAAAAAGAAAAAAACCGTCATTACGCGTAAAATTGATTAAAACGTATGGATTAAACATAAGTTATATAAGTTTAAAGTTGACGTATATATCTCGATAATATTTATATAATATATAATAAAATATATATATATTAAAAGAAATTTAAATAAACTATGCCGAAGACAATAATACATCTGCCGCGCTAATGACTAAAATACATAACTATTTAATGTCTTGCAAAGTGTCATATATTAATAACCAATTATTCTCTCTCCACAATCCTGCTATGAATTAATTGTTAGGTTGGAGAATTCGATCACCGAAATCGGTGATCTCGTTTGAACGTTTAATTAAGTCAATGGCAATCAATAAATAATTATTTTGATTATTAATTCCAACGATTAATCATCAGTACATTGATATAAAAGATGTAAGTTTTTGGTGCAATCGACACACATAATAAAATCAAGCCTCTAAAAATTAAAAAAAAAAATTCCGATGATCTCATCCGTTCTTTCGCAATATTCTTTGTTTTCCTTTTCCGTTTTCGATCAATCAATTATCTTACACATATTCGTGACTTATTACCTCTCCCTATCTCGTTCTCACTCCGTCCATCCTATCTCTCTTTTTTCTCTCTCTTTCACCCCTCCCCTCCCCACACAAACACGCGCGCATACACACACAAAACACGCACACACCCACAGCACAGTCGTACACGCACACAAAACGTGTTACAGAATACCTCTCTCTACTATTTACTCATCCATTTTTCTGCACGAGTACCTGCATCGAATTAATTTAAATCATACGGAACTTAAAGATCTAATTAACTACAAACGAAGAAGTAATGTAATGCTCACAACACAGTGTTACATATGCATGTCCGTGTGTATGTTTTCATTATATGTATGTGTAGACCGTCATTAATGCGTATTACGTGTATTATGTCTTATATATGGTGCTTTCTTTACTAGCTTTATTTAATACTCACGTTCGTGTGTATAATTGGCATAATGTTATACTCACAATAATGCTCGCTGATAGCAATAAAAATAATAATAATAATAATAATAATAAAATAACGATAAAGAGTAAGATGATAATGACACTGATGATGATAATGACGACGGCGATGACGACGACGACGATAATGACGACAATAATATATCTATATATTCATATATTCATCCATGTGTATTTATCATGTATATATATATATATTTATATATTTTATAGTACCGGTTAAATATACTTTTATATTATTGATATCTGCGTATTTTTATATATATATATATAGATATATAATATATATAAATTTTTTGTTTAAATTCATTTACTTATACTTAATAATAAAATCATATATATATATATATAGCATGTACGGTTACATTGTCACATTTGAAAAGTACTTGTCTAGAGCATAGGGATGTTGGCGTTTCACAGATTCGTTTCAGAGCGGAAAGAACACTAGTGCGCGCCTACGTCACCTCCTACTGACTCAGTTCATAAACGCCGACGCTCTTTTTTGTTTAATATATATATATATACATACATATATATATATATATATATATATATATATATGTATGTATATACTTCCTTCTCCATTTTTCTTTTTCCCTTCAACCTGGATATATAGACTTGTTCGCGTCGTGGCGAAAGGCGCTAATCCAACGACGACGACGCGCGCGCGGTTAACGTTAATCGTTTAATACCCTACATCGATTACACGACAGCGAGAAAAACGTAATACGAGAAACGAAGGTCTGTCACGATAGTACTTAGTTCCCCTATTCCCTAAGTGAGAAAGCTTAGTCGTCGGCGCGACGACACGTGTGTTGGCACACGTGCCTGCGACGTATTATACCCCTCGAACCCATATATGCGTGTGTCTCGCGGTTATATTTCGCGAGAGCCTGTTTCGCGCGCGGCGAACCTGAACTACGCGGTTGTTTTTTTTTGTTTTTTTTTTTACCTGGGAAAGTAAAATTTCAGTCGTGAGAGGATGATATATTATAAGCCGAGCCTAGTACCCAAGAGCTCACTCGATCGATCGATTCGTTACTACCCGTAGCGGCTGGCGATCGTTATATCCTTCCGGTCATTACCGGTCCCGGCTTCGCGCCACGAGAGGATATTCGTTTTACCGAGAGTGTACGGAATTAGTCGAGGAAAAAGCGTATATCCTTTGAGCATTTGATAATCCTTGTCCGTAATTTTTTTTTATTATTTTTTTCTTTTTATTTGTATTTCTCGCCTTGACGCGGGACCGCTCGCGATCACATATTGCAAACAATCGTTCGCAATTGTTGTACAAGCTATGAGAGCTTCGACGCCCGACTGACTTCTCGAGTGCAGAGGGTTGAAAAAAAAAAAGTGTTACTTAATCATACGAAGAGCGATATCACAATTGCCAACCTGTTCTGTTACCTGTTTACGCGCAAGAAGAGAATCGTCTCTCTCCCACGATTTTGCGCGAAATTTATTTCCGCGATCTTTGTCCCGCGAGTGTGATATGAAGAAAGCATTCGATACGAAACGCGAAACAGCATATCGAAAAGCGTGGCGCGATCGCGCGCTTTCCGGAGACGAGACGGTGAAGAAAGCAGGAGGCACTATCTATTATAGAAACGGACAAAAACGAACGAGATCGGCATCGTCGAAGCACGCTTCACGATGCGCTCGACGATGGAGAACACTAAACGGAATTTCACCAAGAAGAAGAGGAGTCACAAGGGGAGAAGGGGGGGCACATCATCATGTTCGGGGTCTTAAGGCCACTTCGTCGATCTAATATCCTATTTGAAAGATCGCGCGAGGGACGAGTTTGCTGCGCGAAATCTCACGATTGCATTACGTGTAACATGTATGCACTGTGCATACGGTGTGTGTGTGTGTGTGTGTGCGCTTGTCTTCTTTTTTCCGGTTCTGTAAACGGGAAAGGATATGAAAGGAAAACTCGAAAAGAGAAGGGGGGGAAGGGGGGCATACAATTAATTCCCGCTATTCCCTAGGAATTTGTTTCTCTGTGAATGCAATCATGTGGTCAGCAAATGCAAGTGGACTTTCTTTTCGCAACATCTCTCGACTTCTTTCTCTCTCTCTCTCTTTCTCTCTCACCCTCTTTCTCGCTCCCTTTCGCTCTTCCTTTCTCTCTTTCTCTCTCTCTCTTCCACTCGCTCTCCATTCTTCTCACACGGATAAAAATATTAAGGCAAAGTATTCATAAACTTATACATAAAGGACGTTTGATTATGTTCGTTAGGTGTCTCTCGTTTAGAAGAGTTACAGTTATTTATTAAAAATACTCGCCACTTTTAGTTTTACGAGATTAGTAACTTAGCGCCTAAGTGTTAGCCTTATCGTTATTTGAATAGCTTTTACGCCTTGAAAAAGTCACGGATTGAATGCATTCGCTCGTCCGTTCTCAAGCTCCGCAAATTTCCTTTTGTTCTTCTGGTTATCTTCTGGTTTTTTTTTGTATTTTTTTTTCTTTTTCTCGTACCTTCCTACGTGCTACGTGCCCTCGCAGTCGAATGCTCCCCGTCCATTACCGTAAAGCCCTCGCGACGCGATTTAACGCGATTTCCAGAGTCCGGAATTTAATTAATTCGCGCTGTTCATTGACCGTTCGGATATCTGCACCGCTTGCAAGAAAATTTCGTACTAACGTGACGCGAGATAAAAAAAAATGCGAGTCTCATCCCCGTCGCATTTATGTCCCGAGCGAAACTCGACCTCTGCCTTTCTCAAATTGCAATCGCAGCTCCGTTTGTTCGTGCTGCTGCTTTTGTGGCGCGTTTGACTCGGTCGCGTTATTTTCCGCGACTAGTCTACGGTTAACCTTTGTTGACCCTGTACACTCGAGGGGGGAGGCTCAGTCGACCGGGGAAATTCAGGGCGACGTGTTTCGTCGAGAGCGAGGGAGAGGCTTTCACCAGCCATTCAACGGGGGGGAAACGTGCGAGGCGCGCCGTGAATTCGAGTCACAAGCAGCTCGAAATTCCTTCGAGCGAGAGAACTAATTTTTCCCCGTAATAACACTTTCGTTCACGATGTCGTGTACAGACGCTCGGAATTTACCCGAGGATAGAACGCCCGTATTTTAAAGATCCGTGTAAAATTCCGATCGGTAAACAACGTCCGGGAGAGGTTCAATATGACTTGCACGCCCTGATGCAATAATGGTGCATGGTGTAAACGCCCTGACAACGCGTTTCTGACGTGATGAGATGTCGCGATTTTTCTTATTCTCACCCAAATATGTCAATCCCATTCCGATAAAATATCTGCTATTTGTTATGTAATTGCTGCTTTAGCGTAATTTATTTAATTATTATCAGTTTAATTAATATTTATATTATCATAAATTTAACATTTTACTTCCTCATAGTTTTGGTTGGCGATATTTAATACAATTATTAAAATTTTGTACGTACAAAATAAAATAAAATAAAAATACAAAAAAATTCGTAAGTATTGATAATTTCTGTCTGACTGAATGCGTATTTAATCGTTCGAAAAATTGACTAGCATATAGACGTGTTTTTAAAAACATTTCGCAATTTTTAATTTGAACATCTTACCAATAAACGGTAATCCGTATATGTGTAACAAAGGGACGTAAAAATTCAGAAAAAAAAAGATTCAAGAGAGAGCTAGTCCCACCAAATACCATTATTATACCATTTTATATAATACAATTGTAATACCATTGTAACAATCTTGTTGTACGATTTTGTCTGACGCGCATTTTGCACGGGAGAGAAATGTTCTTGGCGATCGTTTTTCCCTCCCCAGGTATCGGAGAATCGGACTCGACACACCGGGCATCGAACATTCCTCAGGTCGTAATTTCGTATGGTTTCGTACCGAAACATCGACGTCTCGCGCTTCATATGAACGAGAAACGCTTGAAGCTCACTACAGTTTCCTACATTTAACACGTCGAGATTGAGTCGATCGTCGATAACGTTCGTAAGAACGAATGAGATTTACGGGAATTTAATCAGTAAGTATAGAGTCAAAGATCGACTGTATTATCACAAAGCACTTTCCAGTTTCTCACGTTCTCTTCGCGCAGTGTGTCGAAGTGCATGAAAGCACATCGCGTCTTTCTTTTTTTTTTTTTTGGAAGAATGTCTTTTTTTCTCTTTTTTTCTCTCATTTTCTTTAGAAGAAGAATCGACTAGGTAGAGCGATATTTCGTTTTCGAACTTCCGTCTACGAGATTAGAATACGATCGAAAAATATGTGTGCGAATTGATATCGACAAAGTTTACTTTATTGATCCCTCGTAAGCGCGCCCGCGATCGATCTTACGAAGTCGTCGGTTATTCAATTCGATCGTCAGCGCATTTTTGTTCGCTTTTTCGATTTTTTTTTTCCCCCGCGTCCTTTGCAAAAGAGGACTCGGACTCTTCAAATCCTTCGAAGCGTAATGATTAAATATCGCGAGCGAGTTAAGAAGTCGACAGATCCGTTCAGGTCACAGGTCGAAGGAACGCGATACGACTTACAATCCCGCGGCTTGTCGGCTGGCATTGGACAGTATATCGCGATGAATAAGTACAGTGGTACGTCCATAATCATAATCGCTGGAAAATCATACTCCTAGAGAGAAATTTCCATTGTGCGATTCCACCCACCCTCGATAATCGGATTCACTTATCCGCTTCCGCAAAAAAAAATTTTGTTTTAGAAACAAAAGACTGTTGGCCACATCAGGACCTATCGATTTTCCAAATAACGAGTTTTCCAAAAACTCGAAGAACGTTTATTTTTCTTCCCTTCGATCGATAGAAACTCCGGCAAAAAATACTGCCGAAAAACGCGCGAATTAACATATACAAAGCTAAATACCTATATATAATTAATCATAGATATAATCTTAGAGGTACAGAATACAGAAATACCACTATAAATCCATGCTCGTTACGTGTATATTGCACATTTATTATGTAGTCGTTATGGACACACAATGCTGCTTAAATCCGTCACCGTAGTGCGAATCACAAGGAAATGCGGGGGACTAAAGACCCAAGTTAGCTTCATGTAATCACTAGGAATCAAGACTGTCGCGAATTCAATTTATCGTCACATTCACACTGATCCTTAACCCAACATTAACTCATAAAATCCCATTTGCAATTGTTTAAAAAAAAAAATCATCGTGTCGTTGAAATGTATCTTTTACCTTAATTTTTGTATTTCCGGATCGACAAAATTTGATACTCATTTACATCAACAACATAGATGAATCTTTGCGCTGCATGGGTTAAAAGTTAATTAAGCTGCGAGGAACAGTAAGACGACCGGAAAGAAGAGACACTCCCCCACAGTTCTTCTGACACAGAGATGATTGTACCGGGGCGCGACTGGCGATATCACTGATTTCTTTTTCCTTCGCGATAGATACTCGATTATCCGTATCGAAGGCTCTCGTCTCGAGGTCGCGAGAACACAGAGAGAGGATCGCTGGGCGAAATTTGTACAGACCAGCGACGAGAGAAGAGAAGCTATCGCTAGATGAAAGCCCTGCAAAAAGCTGTGCGGCGAACGGCGAACTCACGAAAGTCGATGACTAGGTGTGTGCTCATCCGCGACTTCGTTCGCGATAACAGAATCGGCATGAGCGTGGCCAGCCTCGGGCTCGGACATGTCCCTTCGATCTCTCATCCCTTTTCATCTCAACCCTACCCCTTCCCCACGAATTTATCCATTGAACTGGCGTGCAAAACGCGCCCGGAAAAACGCGACGCCTCTTCAGATAAGTGGCACTTGATAGAAACTACTGATTTTCCGAAGGAAAAAAAAAAGCGGAGCTGACGCACGAGGGAAGATAATGCGGAGAGCGAAATACAAAAAGATTATACGGGCGAAAGTCCAAGTGAAGTCCTTCGAGGTGCAGCCGCGTCGCTTGCGTGATGCCGCGGACGTCGCGGAGATTCTCTCGGCCGCGAAACCGAAATTGACCGTCAGGCAATTTTCCACGGAGGATGATGAGCTCGTCTCCGAGTTTCTCACATTATAGATGATGAGCTCGTAAATTTTGTGGAATTTACATGCCGGCTACTTGCGGCAACGTCTACTATCATTTTACTGACTTACGTCACGAAAGTAGCACGTCCAATATACTCGGATTGCGGAGGGTTGATTGTTGGGTGTGCCTGTGCTGAAACCCCAGAGCGCGCGGTTTCGCATTAGCCTAAATAATCTGCTCGCCGTCTGTAAAAAGTGTGCCAATTCGTCTTCCCGACGTCTCGCACGAGTTTGTGCTCTAACGATGAACTTTGAGAACCGATCTCGCGAGTATACTGTCGGATTGCACAAAACTGGGATGCACGTCGGCAAATTAAGAATATAGTAACTGGTTGAGCGCTTAAAGCGTGAAACGCTGCTTCCTACGAAAAAAGCTGATCCCGTCCCGTTAAGAAAAATAAGCGAAGTGTTGCGGCTATATTACAGCGCTTCGGAGGTAGACGAAAGCGTTGCTCCGACCCGTGAAAGAAAGAGAGAGAGAGAGAGAATAATGAAGAAACTCTCGTTAATTTGTTTATTCCTAAACTAGACTGACTTTTGTACTTAACAATTACGAGAGCTCAAATAGCGCCATATTTCAAGTAGTGGAAACGTGAAAATATGTGCTCGCATATGTTGGGGACGAAAACTCGGTCGCGCATGCGGATTGCGGCGACGTAAGTATAGCGCGGCGATAATTATAGTAACGATGGTGGTATACGTAGGAGCAGCAGCAGCAGTAGCAGCAGCAGTTTAGCAGTAATAACCATAACGATAATAATAGTAATAGTAGCAATAGTGATAGTAATAGTAACGGTAGCAATAAATAGTAATCGTGACACAGTAGTAACACAGCAGCGAGAGTAATACCGATAATATCAGCGATAGTAACAGCGGCGTCGCAGTGTCAATAATAATAGAGTGACGATAGAGCAGTAGCAGTTTCAATTCCGCGATAAATGGCCTCAATGACAGCCTATGAGATTGCGGGATATCGCGAAGACGAGAATTTATGGGGAAAGCAACACGAATATCTCCGTGCCAATGTATTCCAATTCCCGGGTACGCAATTATTTCACAGAAGGAATGTACGTTGCGCGTACATTCTCTATCTTTGCATCTCTTCCCCCCCCTTCCTCCCTCCCCCTCCCTTCAAAGTTTGAAAATGCATTCCTTTGTAGTGGCACAAATTTTTTAAAGATAAATATTGGAAAAGACAGGATATCACAATACCGTTAGGTGTTACCTTTAAGTCATATAACGAATTATTAAACCTGAAACATACGCGATTCTGATATACAACGAAACGTTCCTTAACACGTGGAACTTAAGGCATCGCCGACAACCCGAAAGGAAGGGAACACGTTGCAATTGACACAATGTTGATAACAATAATAGTCACAAATGTTTTACAAAAATGGTACAGGGGGGAAAAAGAACGGAAGGAAAATCGTTAATGTCGAGCGGCCGTTTATGCATAGAATTACAGACGATGCGAACGTCAATTGATATTACTGCACAATAATTTCGTCGTCAATGATGGTTTTCCTTGTTTTTTCGATTACGGAATTATTGCACGATATTACGCGGAGCATCGTATTAGTCGCTTATCCGAAATACATATCTGGTATGTAAATTGCAGCACGCGAATATCACTTCCGGGCCATTATTGTCGGTAACGGTATTAGATCGTAATTCCTCCTTTCCTCGAGATCCAGAACGCGCAGATTGGCAAGACTTCGGTTTTAATTAATTGGCGTCGATCGGGCGTGTTCGCGTTAATAAATTCGATCAGTCGCGCGCGATATTGCCTCCGAAGCGGATTGTGTCGGTTTTTCGGAAAGTAATTACCTTTAGAAGTTTAAATTACATAGACAGCCATTAGGTTACACAAGGTGCTAAATTAGACAGCCATTATTGCTAACATTATTATTATTATTAATATTATTATTAGTATTAAGGTATTATTATTATAATAATTAATATTATTATTATTATTATACTTTTATTACTGAGGATCAAGACGTTTTCGACGAGCTCCCGAGATTATCTTATAGATTTAATAAGCTTTCAATAGATACAGACAATGAGACCGCCTTGATAACGCTTACGGGCACTTATAGATTGCATCGAGATTGTTATTACGGAACACAAAGTATAATTATCGAGGACAGCAAAAATAATTACTACTAAGCGATAAATAACTAGAATTGATGCGATTAGTACTGTGTTTATCGATATTTATAAAATACAGTTTGACTTCGTCTCTACGATGTATAACCGAATAAATAAGTAAAACAGCGAAAACGTATATGTATAGGAAATTCTCATTTCAACAGGTTATCGCTTTATCGCTTTCGCAAGCGTTTAATCTTATCATAATTCACACTTCACCTGATGTCACATTAGAGAACCATTCGTCCATTCCGTCCGCGAAGCTACGGAGATTAAATCTTGCGTAAGTCAAGGATATCAGTAACGATAAAGTGAAATGCATTGCGCGCGCGGCGAAAAAAAAACGATAATGTAACGAATCGCTTTACGATCGTTAATATTTTATTGCATTGAAAGCAAACTCTCGCCATAAGCTTGGAGTAGAAATAAATTAGAATTTATTCAGATTCGCGACAATTATAGAGAATGTACGATTAATCATTAGGATAATTAAGATAATTATACGCTACAGAGAAAAGAATTATACTCTTGAGAATCTTTGAACTTTTAAATAGATATTGTTTCTTAGGTCGATAGAGAGAGGATATGGATGGCTTTTTACCGTATGATTATTTAATGTACAATTTCCTTATATAATTTGTAAAAAACAAGGTGTATCAGGCATGTATTTCCTAAGTCATTTATAAAAATAAACTTGAGCGCAAACCGTCGATAAAAAAGAATCCAGAACAAGACATCGCACAGATGAATTTATGAGCTTAATATCGAAACAAGTATCGTCTTATCGTTTTAATTAATTTCAATTCGATTTTCACTCGAAGAGCTCGCGTCTGCGAACGGAAGCCTTAGAAATAATTTAAAAGGACGCCGGAGATCCGTGAAAAAATAAAATTTCGTCTTCCCTTAATAGCTTAATATCGAAACAAGTATCTTGGTCGTAATCTCAGTCGATTACACGCGCATTCAAGGAGAAATCTTAGAAATAATTTAAAACCGCGAGGTAAAAGTAACACCCTTGTCAGTAGAGTATTCCTATATAAGAATTCCTTTGAATGCCCTCAAACGAATATACACACGGATATATATTTTCCAATTACTGTTAAAATTTATTAATTATTACAGACCTACAACGATCTTAGTCGATAAGTTAATTTAACCTTCAGTTGATAATTAATTTTAATATCACGTCGCACTTTAATACGTATCGTTTGAATTTTGGGTTTCCTTTACGGTCCTTTACGGCCCTCTCGTTCCACAACGGCGCGGGAACGAGCGTCGTTCGATATCCTTCGATAAAGCGCGAAAGATCACTTGGAAAGAAAGATCAATCGAAGAGCCACGCTCTGTGCGCTCTGTCAACGCGTTATAATTTCAATTTCTTTTCATTTTTTTTTCATGTTTTTTTTTTCAAGGAGAACAGGAGAGAGAAATTAATTATAGCACGCGACAAACATCATCCTTCTCGCCGCGAGAAGACACCGGCGGTCCCTCTCTCGATGGAGAGAGCGCCACCCGGACTCGCGAGAAGAAATTAGGCGATCTAAGTCACTGTGTCAACGTATACGAGAATCTAAATGCGGAGAAGTGTATCAAAGAATCAAGGCAGACTCGGCAGACACGATGGCGAAAAACTATATATGACGACTAACAAAGCGTTACGAGCTACGTGTACGATAGAACGATTATACTTTTTATACGGTATAGAAAAATAAGTATGAACGCTTACGGACTAAGATGGCATGTGACACACTTAGAATTTTGCAGACTATTTTCTTCACCCTCGGGAGCGACAGCCGTCTGTTTTTCTTGGTGGGGGAGAGGGAGGAGGAATTAGGCTAGACACCCCCGGTGTAATATGAAACGAGGTAAAGGCAGGGGAGTTGAGGGGACGGGCAAAGAGTACCGTTTCGATCTACAGAGCGAAAAAAAAAAAACGTCCCCTCCCGACGACGATCCACATTGACTGACGCTTCTGTGCTTCGTAGCGCGATATCGTCAAGAGATTTCTCGATCCGCGAGCGCAGGGAGAGCGTGTCACAAATTCCCGTTACATTGCTAAACGGACGCTGATAACACACACGTCGCTGGAAACATATACGTTTGCGTTATTAACACGCAAAAATTACGAGATGTTCTATAAAACCCTTACCACCGGTTTCAGGTACGTCGAAACACAGCAGGATGCAGCTAACTCTATGCGGAAAAACGCAAATGAAATATCGTATTGGAGATAGCGCAGTTGTAAAAAATAAAAAAAAAATAATAAAAAATGAAATTAGCGAGCGGTGCCAGAGGGGCACGTTGCCCGCCAGTTAAGAGTAAGATCTAAAATTAACTTAACCGTCGCGTGAAACAAGTAACACTATAGTTCACATTAAAACGCGCGCGCATCTAGGATTAATGCGAAAAGAAAGGTGTATTTCGTTACATATCGGCTGTCGCAAACGTTTCAGCGCTTTGTTTGCCGTGCGTGGAATTTCGAAAAGATGAACGGAAAATTGCAAGTAATTCCGACTTGCGGTCTGGCCTCAACGGCTTTATCTCCCGCGTACGATCGTACGTCGCGGTCGAAGACGGCTACCTGTCGCGCCGTTGTAACAGCGTGTCGCAACGTACAATCGTATAGATATCTCGATACCGCGGAAAAGAAAAAACAGTCACTTCGCTCGGCGGTACACTATAAACGTGAACACTACAGCGTATAACACGTACGTGCGTGAAATTACGAGTCACGGATATGTTAGTAGAATAAGACTCTTTTAAACTTAAACAGCATGCGTTTACAACTAATTCACATTACGCCGTTACGCAAAGATCGAGTGGAACAGAAGCTCGCCGAGAGCACTCCTTTACAACCTTCCCGACGCGAGAGCATAGTACTTTTGCCCGAAGAATGAAAAGAAGTCGGAGAGACGGGGAGGAGAAGGGTGAGGGGAAGAACGAACGGAGATGGAGTCCCTATAGAAGACGCACCCCTTGAATCTCGTGACGATCTAGTTCCCCCCGATAATAGATTATCTATCCTAAAACGCGAAATTACGTTGCACACCTCTCGATTTCGCACATTTTTGGTCGTTTTCTCTGTCACACGGGTTTCTTAATGTTTTTTTTTTTGCATTTTTCTCTTTTCTCTTGCTTCATGACGCAAAATCTCCGAACACGTACACACACTCCCGGATTATCTCTTACGTATATATGTAGAGTTCCCCTTAAATATATTATATATATATTATATATGTGTACCTTAAAGACTAACGCGAAAAAAGAAGGACAAACGCCAACTATACTCGTTAGAATGAACGTCTGTCTTATCGGACAAGACACGAGAATATCACATTGCAGATGTATATGTATGTGTATGTGTATGTAATGTGGGTATGTTAATTCCTCTTCCTTTCTTTTTTCTTCCTTCTCCTCCAATAACATCGCTTAACAACTAAGGAGTCCTTATATCGAATTTTACATCTTACGACAATGGGCGCGCGTGCGATGTGTGCGTATATATGTGCGATTTATACCGGTATGCCGACGAACACCGAATTTTTCCTCTCTTCCTCCGTTTCTACCTTCTCCCGTTCCGTCCTTTTCGATCGACGTCGCGACCGATCTCCTCGCTGGATTTCGCCATTTCGATAATCGAGGACGAAACGTTGGGCCGCGAAGATCGTTGCAGCTCGACGATGAATCCAACGTCGGATTTCTTTTTTTTTTTCTGCTTATGTCTGTTTAAGTTGACGCTCCGTGTCACGCGCTTTAAATACATTTATTATTACGCTATAATGGTATACGCGTTTGAGTAAGTATAATGCTTCGTGGATGAACTCCGCCGTGGGTCCTGAAAACGTCCCGTTCGCACGCGAGGCACTCTAAGCGTTCGTTCGTCCCTCGGCGGAGGGACACAAGAGCTTGGCATAATCACCGACTGAATTACGCGTTTAAGCCTTCGGTTTTTTTTTTACCCTTTATTACCCTCTCTTTACCTCTCGTCCGACTTCTTAGAACACACGCATCTGCGAACGCTCCGTTTCCGCACGCGAAACATCTGGAATAATATTTCGGACCGCGATGTTGTGTGTCCTCACTCGAGAGGGGAAAAAAAAAGACCTGCATTTGACTATTTTGTCCCTCAAGTAATATCCAATGCCGGTGGAAAAATCTGCACCTCTCTATATAGACTGCGAAGCGTGTCGCTTCCTTTCCGTTGGGGATTTACGATCGATGGACTCTCTAATACTTGGACCGATCGCACGGTTTTCACGCTCTATTTCGATGTGTCTCAGGTCCCTCGCCCGTTGAGGCGGGTTGTATATATATATATATAGGCTGAATTATGTTCGTTTCTCGTTAGATACGCAACGAAATATATGACGAACGAAGATGAGAAACAAAAATAAAATAAAACCGATAAACTTAATCTAAAACATTTATTTTTACAAGTCCATGAATAGGATAACTAAGATTTCTCTATAAACACATACACTGCAATACAATAGGCAATTATTTCACTTATTCCCTCATAGTAATTCACATCATTCACAATAATCAGAATTGCATCTACGTTCATTTTCATGCATTCGATTCATACATGTCATCAGTCTATAACGCTTGCAAACAATTCTCGTTACAATAATGGTACGCACGTTTCGCAGTGAAAGTTTTTTTTTTTTTTTTATATATCCACGAAGAATTGATTCTATTTTGGATAAGTTCATGTGCTATAAATATTAAATAAACGTATTGCGCAACGCATTACGTCCGCACAATTAATTCGGTGCCTGATTTAATAAGCCAATAAAAAGTATTACAACCCAATGATATCACATTAAATTAGCAGCTTATATAAATGCGGAGGCCGAAAAATATATAAAATTTACAACATAACTTGAAATGTAAAATTTAATAAAAAAATGCTTTAAAATAATGATGTAAATGTAACAAGAAATCGATTGAGCTTTTCGATATGCAACTCTTTACTATACTACAGACTTAGTGCTCATATGACCTTTAAGCAATTTATCTTTTATGTAGTTTTTAATATAATTTCAATACATTAGTAGATGGCATTGATTTCAATTCGCTTTGTTTCAAGATATTCAACACATTGTCTGAGAACACAACGAAATATTCCGTGCTTTTTCAATCCTGATAATTAATCTGCTTATATTAATAATCGAGCCGTTAATTATTAATACCGTAATATCTCGAGAATACTCCAGAAATAAACGAATATTTCGCGATCCACAGATAATGTGTCAGAATAAGCCAATTACAATAATTATAGCATATGATTACTATAATTGCCCTACGCTAACGTATAATTATTTATTAAGCTCTTGGAATTTGTGTTTATTTAATTTTACACTCAAATTTCTATTTCATTTTTCCATTCATATTATTCAACTAATCTATAAATTTTAAGACATACACATTCCGGTATCCCTTGGAATTCATTTCGAATGAATATTCGTAATCCCGAATCGCGAAAATTCAGTTTCCAAATATTATTCCAGTTGTTCGCAAACAAAATAAGTATTCAATAATTTATCACTCGAAAGATATTCTAAGCGCTTTCATCAAAGTAACTTTTCCAGCTTCGCGAGGTTTCATGTTCGAACGTTCTGTTTAAGATAATTCTGCATCCCCATTTTCGGAGTGGTTTTTTTTTTTAATCTGTATAAGTACTTCAACTACGTGTCTTTTAGTCGCATAGGAAATAACATCGCAAGTTTATAACATCAATAATTTATCTATAAGAATTTGTATTAAGAATATAATACCAAATAAATGAGGACTTTGTTCTGCACTGAGCGAATATGACAAATCAGACTAGAAATATCAAACATAATTTTTATACATGACTATATAAACAAGCATATATAAATGATTTTTGGGTTTTAATACCACCGGATTTGAAGTCCGAACGATCGATACGAGATTAATATCATGAATCCTGTATGGATTTGTATGTGTGTGTTTGTGAGTGTAATGTATGTCTCAGGCATAATACTGTTGTTCAATAATCGAAATGATCCGAGACAAGAATTGGGAATCCTGAATAATCTTATAAGACGACGACTAAAGGAGGAATACTTCGTTTGAAATACCAAACGCGCTTCCACTATCTTTCGAATCTCATCTTTGCAAGGTTCTTCTTCATCGATCTCTAAATTCCCAGAAGATATAGAGTCGCTAATCCCTAATATTCTATCTTGTAAGTAAGCTGCTTGTCGAATAACTAACGCTAATTCTGAAGTGTTAATTCCTAATTTCTTTAATTTAGTTTTTGTCTCCCATATTTACGTCACATGAAACAATAACAAACGCGGAGATTCGTTAATTCGGATTTAATATATTCACTCAATTTTCATTCATGGATTAATGCCGGGTCCGATTTCTCTTCGCAGAACACTTCCGTATCTGTCCTTCTGTCGCATTCTGCTTCACGGACGTAAAGTTCCTGTGCATCAAGTGGGAAACGAACATTGGCGCTCCATTATACATATACATATACACGCGATACTAAATTAATGACTCAATTTCTAGGAATCGCCTGATGCGAAAATGCAACAACGATAATCAATACGCAATGGGCAAAGTTGACTAAAATAATAATGGAAGTAGTTTCCTAATGCAGTCCATTGACATTGCTTCGTGCGTAAACAACGCTCACGCGACGGCACACGTAATTATCTAGAAGCACGAACACGAATATACGTACGACATGTACGAATCAGTTGACAAGTTTTAGATGAGGCAATTTCGATATTGCGACCCGAAATCGAAATTTTCGGCACTTTCTAAAGTGAAGTGCGATCACTGCGATCATTGGTGCGAGTAAATCTGCCGGATCTCAACCGATCTTCTCGAAAAACTAAACCAAGATTGCTCGTCGTAATAATTATTCGTAATAAAGAGGCATGTTTCGGAAATAATTGAATTGCGGGTTCGCTCGGGAAGTTCGCGTATGCCCGTGGATCCGACTAGGACTTGGTTTTCAAGTGGTTTTCAATAGAGAGAGACGCAACGAACTCTTTGAACTCTACTTCTGACCTAGTACACCCTACGGACATGATCTGAATTGAAGGATCTCATTTCCAATGCGCCACGGAGAACTTTCGGTGCCTGAGAGGGAGAATCAACGGTCCACGGGAGATGATCAGCCGCGATTGGCTACGGCCATCAACCTGAATCGCAATTATGGTCCACGATAGATCCTCGTTACGTAAGCTGACGGCAGTACGACATTGTGATATTTCCGTATCAGCTTTCCGTAACGTCTAATGCCGTACGATGTTAGCTAGTTGCCATTGTACCGCAGTACGCTAAGTGGTATGGTATAACCACGACAGTTACCGGTTACAGAAAAACCCGAGAGATACAGATATTACTTTTTTTTTTTCGTTTTCTTCCTACGGACCATAGCTGCATCGCGGGATCACGGCTGTAGAGAATCGCGACTGTCACGCGCGGCTCTATCGAATGGACAAATCGCTCTAACGATGACTGGCCGCAGCGATGAAGCCGTCGTCACGCGGCACGGAAATACCTGGGCTCGTCTAACAGCGCGCAATTGCGACATTGATCCCTCGTAACAGTGATACTTAAAAAAAAATCACTTCAGACTGACAGCCTCGAGTCGCCGCGGGTCAAGCTCTATAAAAACGTCAAGCGGGAGTACAATGATCGATCTTACAGTTTATGTAACGCTCGAAAGAAACGAAAAAGGGAAGGCACACACAAGCGAAGACTATATGTATATATATATCGTTCGCGTGAAAAGAAAGCGGAAAGTGCGGAATGATGGTGTAACGGCAGTGCGATATATATTCTAATTAATAATTAATATAATTCTACATAAGCGCTTATAGCGGCGAGATATTGCACATATGTTATGCACAACTATCGCGTGCGAGGGTAACGAGGGATTAAAATACTGCCATATACGATTATTTGTACCATTACGGTCGCTAATTGATATGAAGCGATTGATTGTCGCTCCGGCTGTAAATGCAAGCCTTCTTCCTGTTTACGATTGACAAAAAATAACGGGATTAAAATCATGGAGGACAAAAACTCGAGTTTCTTTTCTATCGAAATAATACAATAATCGTTGTTTTTCACAAGTTCCACTTCGGTTATACAACTTGTAAAAGGATCATTTTTATCACAAATACGACATGCGTCGAGTAACGTTTTTTTTTTTCTAGGACGTTCGCTTTTCGGTATTATTTTCTATCAATGCAACGAGCGAAACAGATATTAAAAAGCACTGCCATTCCACGATCATTTTCTTTACGTTGAAGTATCTCCGGCACAAAGCAAACATCCTATGAGCTATAGATTTATCTAGTTTTTTTTATTCATTTCATTTGTATAAAAATATTTTGTTTAAATATAAAAAATCGCTGGATAAAATTAAAGCGTAAAAAAGTCAACGTAGACGCGTTTATAAAAACTGATATTTTTAAATTCATTTTCCCCGTATATTTTAAATTTTTATAAAGTGGATCAATGTTATAAAGAAAAATTAAATGATATGCATTGTACTCGATATACATATGTACAAATTAAAAGGCAAAATAAAAATAAAAGTCGTGTGTGAGCCTCACACTTCATTAGAATGATATACAAATTATTCACGTTTCTCTCTTTCTCTCCATCCCTACCGACATACTTTTCTTCTCCTACCCCCTGTCACTTTCCTGTCATCTCTGTTTAGCTACTTAATCATCAATCAACCACGGTTCTTTGTACCAAGTGTTTCAAGGGTATGTGCGCGTGTGTGTGAATGTGTGTATCTGTTTGTCAATTAACGCGAATTTAGTTATTATCTTACATCCGCTAGTCAGTCCATTTTCATCGAATTTATTTTATTTATCATCTCGCGAATGTGTATATTATGTTTATATGTCTGTAGATGTGGCGTCGATGTGTCGTGTAAAATGTATCGAATAATGAAAGGCAACGAGTTAGAAAGAGTTAAAAGTTAACTTGCGTTAGACTACAGTTAAGCGATAGGCTACACGCTGTCGGTGTTGTTAAAGTGTTTAAAAATTGTAATTCCTATATTATTTTCTTATTATTTTATCGCCGCATTAAAAATTACGCGCAATCAACGTGCGTCGTTTACTTTTAATGCGGTGTACGAATGTGCATTACCGCACGCAGCACCTAGCGCGTGTTTCATACAATTCTATCACGACGATCGATCGGTTCTGTCTTAATAGTCAATTACGTACGCCATATATACGCACAAGTTTACGCACGCACATTTACAAGTACGCATTTTGCACCTTTTATATGGAGCTTCATATATGTATATATATATATATATACATATATATACATATATATACATATATCAAATAATTCATTTTCATTTCCACTGACTCTTGTGAGTTACTTCAGATTGGTTGACTCCTCATTAATTTAATCATTATTATATAGCGATATTATTTTTATTATTATTATTATTACTGTTATTACTTATGTACGCGATTGAAATTTATTTAATATTAAACTTTATGGTATTAATATTAAAATCTATTGTATTATACGCACTGAATTACTATTATATCGTTATTCACACCCTAAACACCTAAATATAAATACCTTGGCTAATGTCTGTGTATCACAACAATTAATCAGTATGTATTAGGTATTCCCTTGCTCGATTTCCTTGCTAACTCGGAGAAAGGTTCCCCTTTGATTTTAAAAATTAACGGCCCTGCATACTTTAAATATATTATTTCAATCCCGCGATTAATCATTCTGCGTATCGTAAATTAGCATATAGCTAACTTACCTTGCACTTAAAACGTTCGGTTCGTTCACCGAAGCAAAGAAGAAAATTGTAATGAAAACGCATGTCTGCAGGTATTGAGAAATGCAAACAAATGATTCGCATATTTCCACTTTCATACCACGATCCATTTTGTGAAAGCAAGCAATTGGATTTTGCCTCTACTTTTCGTTCTATGTTCGTTCCCTCTATTCAGTCCATTATAACCGTTCGTACGTTTCACTCGCTCTATCTGCTTTCTCATCGATACCATCTCTCATTCTGGCCCATTCACTCCATCTCGCACATTTCCTCTTGCTTACCTGCATTCATGAATAAGTCTTTAAACACTTATATTCTAAGTTTATATCCTTAAAATCTATTATATGTTGCTGTTAGAACGCCATTGTATATCTTGCCCCATTTAAAAATGTCTATCCTTTAATCTAAATCTTTTTAAACTTCTTAAAATAATTATTTAAAGTTTTCATGTCAAGCGAAGTATATAACCAATTTCCCACAAAATCCCAGGAATACTATTATATTGTTAACTAGTTGTTAAATATCGATAGTTCAATAATCATAAATTTAACGTATATAGCATAAGCGTGCAGCGTAAGATCATATAATTATCGTTATTTGTAATACGTGTTGTCACATATTCCCACTTCTACTTATCGCTAAACTTTGTTAAGTAAAATGTAAGGAGGCGTTATACCATACATATACATATTACATACATATATGTATGTACAGGGAGAGGGTATGCTGTCTGTGTTACTATATAACATAGTAATGGGAGATTTATGAGATTTATATCGTATACCCTTGGAAATAAGCAATCACGCAATTTGAGAAGTATAAATCAATTTGATAACTCTCTTGCAATTTTGCACTTAAATTCCACTCGTCTCCCATCGGAAGACTTGTCGTAACTCCGATCTTCTTTTTTCTTCTTCTAAAGTAATAAACAATTATAGTAAAAAAGTTACTTTCAATTAAAATATGTCAATTTGATTAAAAATTTCTCGTCACCTTTAATACGCCAGCTTGAAAGAATATAGCGGAGAAACGATATATAAGTGAAATCCACAGATGGGTTATCCATGGATGTGTCTGATAGAATCAATTTGGAAAATTTAAGCGATCACACTGCCTCTTATATATACTTTCATCATCCTTAAATACTACCGTCTTAATACTATCATTATATCAGTTATCATTTATCTGTCTAGCCTGTGTCTATCGCTTAAAAATCCGTCTTCTCAATTTGCGCCGCGGCCTCAGGAATACGATATTATGTACAGAATGACTCTCATAAGCAGCGCTTCCACTACTTTATCTTTTTTTTTTTCGTTTTTTTCTTGTATTGTTTTTGCAAGGGCAGCTTAAGTCGTCATAATCGCATCGTCGTATTCCTTACTTCCATTTGAATCCTATTTACGCTATTTACGCACAATAATTATGAATATCTTAGATTATGCATCTTACGAAAATATTAAAATTAAACATTAAAACATTGGTCGACAGATCGAAGCGGCGTGACCGGCGGAACCACGCGGATTTCTCATCGCGCGTCCTCGTGATAGACCGATGCACCCCGTTATACAATAGCGCGAAATATGTGACTTTTTGATGATGTCTCTTACGAGAAGCGATCTCTCTCTCTCTTTC
>NW_012026814.1:1528741-1544396 GCF_000956235.1 Wasmannia auropunctata
TTTTTTTTTTTTTTGATTTACTAATACGCCAAAGGATTTAAGTGGTCCGGTATCCGCGAGGATCGACCGATCGCATGGAAGCGGCGGGATCATTGTCGACCAATGCTACTATGTACGTTTCCTTAGCTTGGCGTGTTTGACATTTGCAAGCATGCAAGGTATTCAGTCATGCGTGGCAAACGTGTATGATCAGCGTGTGTGTATATATATGTAATTGTTCACTTTTATTGCGCGCGTCTCGCTGAAGCGTCCTGTGATTGTTTCTTTTTTTCCTTCTAGTTTCATTTATACGCTTACATATGTAATATATATATATTTCTCTCTCTCTCTCTCTGTTACTCTTTTTTTCTACTCTTCTTTCAGTTCACGAAGGAAAAAAAGCTGTCTCTTACACGTCGTTCGCGGCTGCGCCAGTGATTGATCGCGAAACGTTTCTCAAAACACTCCACCGACACGGAGAAGCGGAAAGTAAAAAAGGAAACTTGTTGTGCATGAGTAAATAACGGATCGCTTGTTCGTCGTTTCTGTAAGGTCAGGTACCTTTGACGTTGAAGAGAAAAACTAATTTAATTCATTCTAGACCGAGCTTCATGATGCGCCCGTAATTTATTAAATGCCATGTTTCGTAACATCGCCGTTACTCACGTTGCGATCTTACGCGGATCATCGTGATGCCCCTTGAATTCGAACATCACTAATGAGAAGCGTAATATGCTACGTACTGGGTAATCAGTACGTAGTGTTCATTACTCGTCTTCGTGTTTACCTTAATGTAGTAAACCGCTTTCAACCGCTTTTATTTAGCAGCTTTTATCTCAGCACTTCTCTCGGTCTTCCTCCTAATCTTCATCTCACCGTTTTCTTCCCCCGTTCCTTCCTTCGCATGTTTCTTCCTCCCTTTTTTTTTTCTTCATTTAAACTCTACGTTAATAAATGGTAAAGAGACACACTGGACATTGGCACGACAGGTGGCATCTAGATTTAATATAGAATAAAATTTACGTTATTGCGATAACATTTGGTATCGTTGCGTCGTTGCCCAGTTGATCTGATATCCCTGCATTCCTCGTTTCTTCCACATTCGTGGGGGGGTCCGGAGAGTGCGGTGGGGGGTGGGGGTCGGGGCAGAACACCAGGCAGCGACGTCAATGCTTGTTTTTTTTTTTTAAGGTTTCTTTCTTTTGATTAGATTGATACAGTCTACGTTTGATACTCGCTGCAGTCTTCAGAACTGTCCAGCAAAAATGGAACACTCTTTGACCTGATCAGAGACCCTCGGCCGATAAATCTTCTCATTGAAAAGCGCCCGCCATTCATTAGCAAAATGGCAGAGAGCGCGGATAATTCTCTTTTTTTTTCCCTTCATCTTCCTCCACGCGTTATCTTCAGATTAGAAATGCTTTATTGGCTTGGAACGACGAGAACGCTTGGAACGCCACTTCGTCGTTATACAGCGTGGCAAAATCGCACGCAATGCACGCACCAATATGTTAATGAAGAGACCGTTGCAATTGGTCCAACTTGATCTTCCGCAATCCGTAAATCTCCTCGGAGTAATGACGCGATCGCAAAATTCGTATTTTGCAAAGTACCTTTCTTTCTTGTCGAGTAGTGTAGTTCTTCGTGAATGTGTTGTGTGTGTGTAGAGTGTAGTTTGTCATGTAAAATTAGACATTTATCGCACGATTTGGCTGTATGCCGCGATTTTTTTTTTTTTGCTTACGCGTGTTCTACTCAAGGCGGATACGAGGGTAGTAATTTTTTTTTTCTTTGTTAAGTAACTCGTTATAGTAATTGCGTTTCTTAGCAATATAATTGACGTTTCGTGAAGACCTCGTCCGTCTCATTCTCTCTACCTTTCTCTCACACACACTCTCTCTTTCTATCACTCTGTCAACCACTCTCTAAGCTTCTCCTCCCATTCCCTCATCCTCTCACATGCTCATCTCCTATCATCAACAACTACGCAAGCAGACACGTCTCGTAGCCAAAGACCGCTTTAGCCAAAGACACTGATCTGAATACATAATAATCTCGTACTAAGATATACAAAATGTAATCGTGTAATCTTAAAGGAATGAGAGGCGGGGGGATCAGAAGGGAAGTAATACACATTCGATCACGAAGGTTTTGCGTCAGCCGAGCTGCACATCTGGACTTGCGTAATAAGCAAGTGAATTTCTCAATTATTTGACGATATTTCGGGCGGATGGCCTCTCGTTCTCTACATCGACTCACCTCCCAAAAGATCTCCCGGTAAGTACGAGTTGAGAGAACTGGGAGTTGCTCGTTGCTGATCGCTGTTGTCAATTCCCGCGTTACTCCACAAGGAATTGCTGGTGGGCGGAGCGCCCCAGAGTTGACTAGAGCTGCCTCCCCATGTGTCGGGCGGCGGCCCAGCTTTGTTAGTTGGTCTAAGGCCCCAGCCGGCTCCTCCGGAACCGCCGGCCTGCTGCTGTCCACCATGGCCGAGTTGCTGCAGAATTGCAGCAACCTCGCTTTCTGCGGGCGACTCGGCGAATATCGTTGTGTTACCCAGGACGCAATTGTTTAGGGCTCCTTGAGCCTGGAAAAGAAATTTAATAATCTCGTGAAATATTTCAGTCATCCAAAAGACAATTTATCAACAAACGAAAAAAAAAACAAATATTAACGAGAATTATAAGAAAAAAGTTGCGATAAATTTCGTTACCTTCATTGCTTCGTCGCGAGAGGAATATTTTGTCAAAGCGATTCCATGATTCTGGTAGAGACGGAAGTCTTGAACCGGTCCATGTTGCATACACAGTGTTTTCAAAGTAGAGCCGTCGATTTGTGGAGTAAGATTCTTCAACAGAAGCCACGTAGACATCCAACCCGAATTACTGACGGTGGATGATTGGAGGCCCCATGAGCTAGACGATCTACTAACACTTCCTAAGCTTGCACCCCAGCCATTGCTCGTGTTCGTCGCTCCTTTACTGCTCAAACCAGGAGGTGGACCGCGCGCTTTGCTCATCGGTGCACCCCAGAGTTCCGAAGTCACAGCGGTAGGCGGAGGAGCAGATTCTCCCCATGTATTTTTGGAAGTGCTGTAATGAATTGAGATTCTCTTAGAAATGTACATTCAAGTGTAGAAATATAATGATAACGCACATCATAAATATAAAATTATTACCTGGTAAATGCACTAGGTGTGGTAGCTGGTGGATTGAATGTCCATGTAGAATTACTTAGACTTGGTATCGACGTATCGGGATTAGCTGCTTGTGGTGGTGGTGATGCCTTGCTGCTCGATGAAAATATAGTATCGGTGTCCTTGATGGTAGCCAGGGATAATGGAGAACGCACGACGGAGCCGGGAGTGATGCTAGGATCATCCTCGATGCTTTTTATCTGGGAACCCTAAAATGAAATGAAATATAGGTGGACCTGGATAAGCATTAAATACTAACACGCTGAATTTATTACATGTGTATCAATAATTTTTATTTTTCTAAATTATTTTTTCAGGTAATTTTTCTAAGTGTACTTTTACGAAGACTGTTTTCTCGAATTCGAATGGAAAGTTAATAAAACGGCAAATGTAAGTAATGATTGACGGTATTGGAAATGGATTACCTTCCATGGTTTCCCTGGTTCGAATTCTGGCACGAGATCAGTGTACGCAGCACCACCTGGTTGCCAGTCCTTTCCGTCGGTTGAATCGCTGTTGCTCGGATCAGGCCAGCCGCTATCGCCGAGTCGAGTAGACCATGTGCCATCTCCTTGACCTAGCAAGGGATTCATGTTCGGACTGCTATGTGGCTGTGTCAAGCCACCGGGTGTTGCGGGCGGTTTACTCGTAGTTCCGGGAGCACGTGAAAATTCGTTCGATACCAAATCGCCGTCCTTATCTAGCGATGGCAGCTTCCATTGATTCAATCTTGATTGTTGCTGACTCTGTCGGAAATAAAGTGAAAACGCAGATTATAGTTACATGCATCAGGATACTTTTAAACTTTTATTTGTAAAACTGAATACATACCACCGGAGGCTCTTTGTTCATCGATATATCGCTGAAACTGTTTTGCAGGGCTGACATGGGATCGTGTACGGAAGATTTGTAATATTCCGATGCCTGTGATGGAGGAGCCGGATGTTGCTGTTGTTGTTTCATATACGTTGCTTGTTGCACTGCGATCTGATTCTGCAAATTGGTGATCTGTTGCTTGGTCTTCGTGATTTGAACACTGATTTGCAGAGCTGACTGATTGTTTCCCTTCATTGTATTTTGAACAGCATGCTGTTGGTGTAATTGTTGCAAAACTTTGATTTGCTGTAGCAATTGATTCAGTAACATCAGAGTTTGAGGCGCCAACGGTTGATTCAAGATCTGATGGTTCAAGTATCCTTCGTGCACAGCTAGTTGAATTTGTTGCACGAGCATCCGCAACTGCTGTGTACTCGGTTGATTCTGTGATGCGCGAGATGCCTGAAAATTAATTTTGTTATCATCATTAGTACCATCGATGATAAAATCTCTATTAATGCAATTGGAAAAAGAAAATAGATATAAACTTCTCGTATTCTCGAATATAAGTCATATATATAGCAGCAATGATCTCAATAAAATTTTATTTTATTCAATGATATTCAATGATATGTCTGATATATATTGTATTCGAAAACTTAATATGCAGTTGAATATAGAGTTATGTTTTGACATTAATTATATAAATATATAACTATATATCTATGTTTAAACAAATTAGAACCAACTGGATTTATAATATTTATATCGCAAAGACAATTCATATTAAAACATATCCTGGAACTTTTTAATTATGTGAAATATTAACACCACTTGTATGAAATAAGATATCCTATAAAGAAGCAAAATATCATAATTTAAATGTGTTTGAATTAGAACTATGATCTCAACTGTAGAAAGTTAGTAATGCATTGTTAATAAGATCGACATGCACAAGACAAATATTGCATCAAATGCAAATTCATGCATTCAAAAATCAGGTTAAACAGATAGACAAATATAAACTAATATAAGAAACTAAAAAGAGTTTCTGATTAAAATTTTTCTACAAATTTGTGATCTAGTAATAAAGATATATATTTTATTCATAAATACGCTTGATATAAAATAATTTTTCTTGTATTGTATATTCATCATGTGAGTAAATTTTTAAATAATTATATGTTTAAGAAATATGTCACTTTTTTATTTAAAAAATTTATTTAAAAAAATAAATAGAAATACTTTCTTAATCGTGCCAAAAAACCGCAATTGGCTTTTCACGCGATATAATATATAAAAAAAAAAATCAGGCATTTACATTATCGCACATTTTTTTTTGTACGAGAACTTATTCACCTGGTTGAAAGGGGGTTGTGGCGTATTGGTACTTGGCTGCTGTTGCTGCAGCGGAACAGCTGTCTGCTGCTGTTGCTGTTGCTGTAGCTTGAGAAGACTAGCACTGGTGACAGAACCACTTACGCCCCCACTGGTTGCCCCACTGGGCACTCCGCCACCCTATGTTAAATACAAATTGTACCCCATGCCTACCTTCCTATCTTCAAATTAATATATAAAACACTACGTAAAATGTTCTTCCCCAATCATCAATCATAACTAAGAATTTGTATCTCTTTCCTCATATTTAAGTATTTTATTTCTCCGGTTTTTAATTAGAGCTGATACTAAACTTATATAAAAGTATACGAATACAACACAACGAAAATTGAATACACATAGAACAGAGTTAGTAACTATTCCGCATTTGTATTGTGTAGCGGTTGCAATTCATATCTTTAATTTATCACTTTGAGTTATTAGATATTGTTAATTCATAATAAAAGGCTCACGAAATGTACACACGCTCAATCACTCGTTAAGCAATTTTCACGAAAACCACAACGCGCTTGTTTATTGCCAAATATCTCAGCTTCATTTTCAAAATCAACACTGTTAATCAAGAATTATACTCAAGAATTTATTATATATAAAACCAGTATATCTTTCAAAATATTGCTTTTCAAAATCGCAAAAACGTCTTTCTAATAAAACTTAATGCTGTTCAACAACGTTGATCAAACTTACCGGAGGGAATGACATCTGCTGTCCGACATGATTGAATCGAGGATAGGCTGGCGTAGTAGTCGCTTGATGAGTCGGATCGTAACCTGAGTGTGTCTCGTGACGTCGCCACTGATCGACAGGACGTAATTGATTGAGAAGTTCCAATGCCTCTTCTCGGTTCATTTCTCGATTTCTTAATGCTACTTCGACATCCTCTTTCTGAAATTACAGAACAATCACATATTTTACGATATACGTACTACACACAGTATCTCAAAAGATGCTCATTAACAACAAAATTTAAGAAACTAAGTTTCTTAAATTAATTTTAAGAATAAAGTTAATTTTATTGCCTTAAGAAACCATTTTATGCCTCAAATTAAATATTATTAAATTTCTAATCGTCTAACATTAATTATTAAATATTATATCAATTAAATAAAAATTGCATGTAAAATATAGACAAAAAAGATCGTAGATATCATACCTTAAAACCTAAATCGCAAAGGTAACGGAATTCGCGACTGTTCCAAATAACTTCTTTTGTTAAGGTAGGTTTCGCAGGATGTGCCCAGCTAGGAGTCGGATCCATATCAGAATCGGTCCAGCTACCGGCAGGTCCCATAGGCTTTGGCTTGTGCGCGGTTGGACCACCCCAACCTGGGTTTAACGGAGGTTCGTTCCACGTAGCCGGTGTCTTAGGATCGTCCCAAGATGCAGTATCATGCGGCCCGTCTGTCCATGTTCCGTTGCGTCCGCCTGGAGCTCCGGGATGACCCCACATGGGATTGCTTACATCCGGTTTCATTCCAGGTTGACCTGGCATTCTGTTCTGCGGCATGCCTGGTGGACATTGCATACCTGCGATAGAGAGAGAGCGCGCGATTAGTATCGTTAAGTAAAGAGTTTTACAACAAAAATTATACACGTTGTGCACATTAATTATCCCTGCTACAGCAATCCTTTACAATAACTCCTTTACAATATGAAACGAAGAATTAGATTTCGGGACGATTCGCGAACGCGTACCTCCACGAGCCAAGTTCGGTGCAGGTATATCCTTCCAATGTGAAACCTTGCTACCTGGCATTGCACGCTGGTTAGCAGCCGGATTCCCCCAGAGGCTAGTCCCGTCGTCATAGTTGGGCACGTTACGTCGTTGCGTCGGCGGCGAGGGTTCCTCCCAACCGGACGGTTTGCCGGGCATAATGTCCTTCGGCGGTTGTCCGGCCCACTGATTCATGTTCGACGGATTGAGCATCTTGGCTGGCGGCCCGGATGGATGTTGGTGACCCATCTGATGATGTGGCGGTCCAGGTGGCTGGCTCCACATGGCGTCCGCGTTCGCACCGTGTAATCGTCCTGATATTCCACGTGGATCACCACGCATGTCGGTCATTCGCGGATCGCGCGCCATCGGATCCATCACACGCATATGATCCCGGGGATCCAAGGACATGCGGTGATCCCGAGGATCACGCATCTCTCGTGGATCCACGGACCGCAAATCCCTTGGATCTCTATGGTCTATTCTGGGGTCGCCCCAATTGGATCCTGCCACAATCAACATTTCTTGTAATCACAATTATCTTCGTCGTGTGCGATAATCATATCGATTTATAAGTAATCTTATCAAAACATTACATTTATACTTTGTTAAATCTGTCCATTTAAATTTATTTACTATCACAATTTAAAAATGTAATTCTACATATGCAAATCATGAATACACAAGATAATCACTTAGAAATCGATATAGTTTGATTTTGCATTGCAATCAGTTTTGAATGAAACTATAAATATAAATTTGTATCGAATATTCGGATATTATTTAATAAAAAGAAGGTATTTTGTTATGCAAATAATAGCTCACATACAAATTGAATTTGTTATTACTATATCCACAATTATAAGTATTTGCAGATGCATAAACATTTACAATTTTATATAAAAATAAATACAAAATATAATTAACAGCATATAATAAAACAAAAATTTAAAAAACAAAGAAATTATTGTATTTATTGTACTGTTGTTAATTCGATGTATATATTTGGCTTAGGGTGAAAGCATCTAATGCAGCACTTCCACATAAAAAGCGTATTTCCATAAATAACATGAAATTTCCTGAAATAATAATAGCAAAAATCGCTTGAAACTGATAGCACTTGCAAAGATAAATATGCAAAATCAAATGAAAATCGCTTGAATGTACCTCCCAGTTTTTATTTTAAAGCTCTGTGAATGCCGGAGTGTCTCTATTCAATTCTAACAGGCAAATATTTAACACACACTAATACTAAACATAAATCGCAGCTGAATGTGTCGAAAGCGTAATAATGTAATTAATTTATCATCTTGTATTACGTTCAACTGCGCAAATACAAGTGTAAGTTCTAACGTACACTTGTGACCAATTGTTTGTTTAAAAAAAAATCTAAGACTATGAAACTTTGTTCAGGTTGCCCCAATATCGATCAAAATGATAGTATGCAAAAGCTGCAGTAACGAAGTATAAATTGTTTTACCGTTACAAATTTCTTCTAAAGTATATATCACAATATCAAATAATATTTTTCTTATATTATGTTTTACAGTATATATTGTACTTTAATATACACTAAGTAAAAGTGTTACTTTCAGAGAGAACTCTTTGAAGTTTCTATTTCAACTTTGTAATTTTTCAATGCAGATGTAAGAATATTAACAGACTTCGGTATGTAATCTCTTTGTGCTCAAAATAAAAAAATAAAAAAAATAAGAATGAGAATGACATAACATGTTTGTAGTATACAATAGTACTCTCTTCTACGTTATCTACAGCTCTACTATAAAATGTGTTGCAGCAACTGAACGAGACTCGGGTTTCTGAACATAGTCACTTAAGGGATACATTAGCAGTGCGCTAACAGGCGCATTACATTAACAGCTAATATAACGTTAGAAAAATCAAGGATATTTCTCAGTTGAAATCAAGAAATTTTGAAGAAACATTTTTTGCCTATATAGATCTGGCATCTCCAGCCTTCACCAGCCTACCTCCCCACCTACCGGCTTGATTACCGGCAGCACCGGTCCACTGAGCTGCGCTCGGTTGGGATTGCGTTGGTGCAC
Source organism: Wasmannia auropunctata (assembly GCF_000956235.1). NCBI lineage: Eukaryota > Metazoa > Arthropoda > Insecta > Hymenoptera > Formicidae > Wasmannia > Wasmannia auropunctata. Next base: position 1,537,911 of record NW_012026814.1, read on the forward strand.
CGGTCCACATGTTGGACGAATCCGCCGTTTCGTCGTCCTCGCCCCAAGTGCCGCCGATATTAGTCGCAGGAGTGTGGCCCCACGGTGTTTTCGTTTGCTGTTGAGGCGGCGGCTGTCCACCGTTACGCAGATTCGCCTCCCACAAGTCGGTGCCGTTGTTCACCGGTGGTTTCCACATCGGTACACCGTCCTTAGTTAAGCTTGGCTCGGGAGATGTCGGGACGTCCCAATTTGTATCTTGATTCACGTTTTGCTGCACAATCATTCATATTCAGTATACACGAAATATTATATAATATAAAATAAATTGAAAAATAAAATGAACCAATCTTTTAACAATTACAAAGCTATTACCGCTGCATACTACTATTCTTTCACATAAAAAATTTACTGACATCTTTAAATCAAATAATAAAGATAAATCTCGATATCGACGTTACCTTACTTTAATACTTTAAAAATGTAATATAATCATACATGTTGTATTTTATACTTACACAGCCCCAACCGTCGTGACTGAAAAGCGCTTCTCTCATCGTATTGAGTTGTTCGAGTTGCTGCTTCGTAGACGGATTATTAGTCGTTGATGTGTTGCCAATGCTTACAGCTCCTTGGGTAGGATTATTGGACTGATTATTGTTCGCACTTGAACCTGAAGATTGCTGCTGCTGAACGCCACTACTGTTGTTATTTTGCACTGATGGATTTTGCCCAAGATTACTTGGGTTATTAGATTTTCCCTGAGACCATTGGTTATTATTCTGATTCCCTTGGGTAGGGTTATTTGATTGAGATGTTGGCGGACCAGATTGTTGATTCGATTGTTGATTGGGATTATTAACTTTACTCACATTACCTAATAAATAACAAAAAAAAAAGAAATACAATTGTCATTATAAATTATAGATACGAATAAAATCTAAAAATCATATTCAGCAACATTTAACAATATGTCCAAAATATCCATGTATTTTTAACATCTGTGTATATTTTAATAATATTGTATAACATATTAATGTCTTAAAAGGTCTTGAAATAATTTGATTTAAATATAAAAAATGTGTACTTATGTGAATACTTTGGATATATATTAATATAAAAAATGTGTACTTATGTGAATACTTTGGATATATATTAATTTAAAAAAAACTTCTTTTAACTATGTATGTTCTTACCCGGATTATTTTGGTTTCCAGGCGGTCCTTGATTTTGATTTTGATTTGGATTACCAGTGACAGATCGATTGACAGTGTTTCCGCCCCAATTATTCGGCGCATTAGCACTACCGGGTGGGTTTCCGGGTGTACCGCCCCATCCACTCTGATTGGTATTGTTATTGTTCGGCGCAGTGGCTTGTGTTGTTCCCCAATTGGCAGCTCCCCCGCTGTTCAAGGAACTCTCTCCACCTCCTACCAACCGCAGTCCCATTGGTATACCCCAACGTTGCTTGTAACTTGCAATAGGCTCGTTGTAGTTTTCATACAACTCCGAGACGTATTTGCGAAATAGGACGTTCAAGACAGATCGTAGTCGACGCCGATAAACTTCGTATTCATTCCTGTTCGTCTGGTACATTCTTCGACAAGCAGGAACTAATTCACGCACATAATGCTTTAGGAGGTGCCATGTAGTCGATAGAGAGAAATCTTCGTTGCCGTTGCATATGATGGCATTATCGTCATCGTTCTTACGACTTTGGTCGTATTTAAGAGTATCTCGGTGATATTTGCAGATCAACTGAGCGTCATCTTTCGATGTTGTAGTAGCCTTGAGCTTGTCAATAGCATAAATTTGCGCGTCTTTAAATTTAGTTGCGTCATAACGACACAAGTCATTCTTATTAAGATCATCTGTATGACTTAGCAACATATACGGGATACATATTTGGTCATTTTGGAGTATATTGAAATATTCCAATCGCATTTCATTGTCGTTCGTGCGACTCTCCGCCCGAGATACAGGTACAACAATTGTTTGGGATGCGACGGTGGCTGATTGGCATGTAAGCGTCATCGTAGGCTTGCAGGTAGTCATTATAGGAATGTTGACAGTCAACTTAACTTGCTTACTGTTGTCAGATTCGTCAAGTCGAGCGGCATGAGATGTTTCAAACTTAACTACGTTAACGTTACTACACTTATCGCTTAACTTAGACCTAAATACAGACTTAATGGTAGAGTTAGATTCGCGATCGGTAGTAACCAATCCCCTATGTCTACTAATCTTAAAACAAGTGTTTAGAGGCTTATTGTTATCCTGAAATAAAAGAGCACCAACAGTATATATTGTTGCTTCGGTACAACTAATACCATCATTTTGAGACCCTAAGATCCTAACATTAGTAGTCATTACACTAGTCTTGTAGCACACAGCGATGTCAACAATGTCTCCGATAACATCTGGATTATTATTACTAATATTAATTTCTTCTTCAATACTAGCAACGTTACTGTACTCGTTATTATAATATTCATTATAATTATTACCAACGTTGTAATCATTACTTTTACATATTATTAATAGTGGAACACATATGTGTTGCATCAGCTCGGTCACAGTGACATTACATAATGGAGAAATAGAAGATTGTACATATACTTGTGTGAGATTTTTCAGGAAAGATCGCAAAGTGTGGTCAATTACTTCGTTTCTGGAAACGATAAGCGTAATGGAAGAACTTGCGGCGTACATCGCGAAATTCTGAGCGTGAACAGACACCGGTACTAGAGTGTTGACATTCAAATGCGATTCCAAGAGGTGTCGTGCTAATCGGCGGCTCAGCGAAACACGGATGCCAGAGTTAGAATCATCCAGAATTCTATCGTTTGCAAGCAGTCTAGAGATCTGAGCAAAACTGGTAACTAGGGCGTACTTATCACCTAGTAGTTTCAATCTATTCGATGTGGTGGTAGAATCGTCCCTTTTAATACAAAGTACCGGGATAACAGCAGCTATCTTGTCAAAGCCACCACTAAAGAGGAGGTAATGGTTACTGTAACTGGTTGAGCTGAGCAATATCACAGACTTGGAGTTGTTATTACTTACATAACTAAAATTAGCCTTAAATTTATTGTTGTCGCCTAGGTCAAGGCAGGACCCTAGTAAGGAGTAATTGTCATCAGAGTTAGGGAGGCGTAACAGCCGTTGGGGACTATCAGACTTGGGTATCCTAACTAGGCTAGGTACCCCAACGGTGTAACACACTTCGTCCCTTTCAAAATTTACACTTACCCTTATGTGTATCCTAATGTATACAGTACTAAAGCTAGTCTTATTATCACTTAATGTCTTACAAGTAGACTTAGAGTTATTGGCGGAGCTGCCCAGCTGCAGACCAAGCAAGCCCGGTGTGTTTTGCTTTCTGTACTTGTGATGATTATGTTCTGCATTGTTGTGATTATTTATTTTATTATTATTATCGCAGATTTGAGGGTGATTTGTTGGGTATTTTGTGGTTGCTGGCGCCACTGACTGGCAGGCCTTACCTATGCCGGTTGAGTTGAACTCACCTATAATTCAAATAGTTGCGCTTCAAAATAATTTGTCGTTAGAATTTCCAATGTCTATATTAGATATATAAGCACTCATTCACTTTTAACATATTAAAATCTCTCTTGGATATTATTAAAAATATGTTTTCAAATTCAAGAATTATTAATATAAAAGAATATCTAAAACTTAAAAATGTATAGACTAGGCTCTTAAGAATAACAATTCTAATATCAAGAAAAAGCGTTAAAGAGCCAACGCAGGATGATTTTTGCTTAAGTAATTATAATCTTAACATACATAATTACTTAAGCAAAAATCATCCTGCGTTGGCTCTTTAACGCTTCTTCCTGATATTAGAATATCTAAAAATTATACAATCTAATATTTACAAAATGTTCAGCAAAATATTTTATAAAGCATGAATATCTACGATATTTATATAAAAAAAATTAAATTATTCAACTATTCCACTATGCTTTTAATATAGATTTTCTTTATAAATATTTATCAGCTGAGCTTATAATTTTATTCAGCTTTACAATAGCTTTCAAAATAATAACATCTAAAAAATGTACTTGTTTTTGTATATTAATATTAAAATATTAAATACGCATTGGATGGACAAATTGAAAGAATATAAAACAGGAATTTTTCTATAAATATAATCGAAATATTTAATTTACTCACCAGCTTGGTTCAGCAGGACGGTTGAAAAGTCATTGGCGGCGGTAGCTTCGGGATGGCTAATAGGTGCTGCCATCATGCTGCTGTTTGCTATCGATTCGATATCACAGTACCTAATGTGCTCTGATCCTTCCCCTTCCCCCACCCCATCCAGACTGCTTTCCTCTAATACTACTACATCCCCCTATAACACGTAAAACATTAACATGTTTATGTTTGTTTAGGAACATTTGTCTTTAAATAATCAGTGTGATATCAATAAATAATAAACACATGTAAGCTATAATACAATAATGTGAAATTAAAACAATATTGCGTATAAAGATAAGATAAATTACAGCTTAATAGTTGCGATAATCATAGATGTACAACACCGATAAATAAGTTATATAAAAAAAAGTAATTTGATATATCTGCAAATGCATATGTGTAAATACAGATATGTAAATGCAGATAATTAGAGTCTCCTAATAAATGATGCAATTAAACTCAGACTTATGACATATGTAACTTCTATAAATAGGATTTTATGCGTCATATGTCTACAAAGTTTTAAAATCCTCTCATTAAGTGGAATCAAAATACTATTCTTCATTAGATTTATTTCTAAATGTTCTAAACTAACTTTACATGTTAAGATAACATGTAATTGTTTTACATACAATAATTTACATTTACCAAGATTTTGACATTTACATAATACGAACAATTCATTTTAAGTTTATAAATGGTATAATATATATAAAAAGCTATTCGCCTAAATCTTGCAATTTATATGTAAATACTTACCATGGAATTTTGTACGAAGGCATTTGTTTCTGTAGAAATCTCATGTGAACTAGAATTGTGTGGAAACATTGGGCTCAGTTCTTCTTTGGCAGGCAATGCATAGAAACCAAGATCTGTACATAAAGCACAAATTTATTAGTGTAATTTAAAACATTTACATTAATAAACTTGCACATTATATCAAAATAGATTCACTCTTTTTACGAATAGTATAGAAATTTCTTTAAGAGCTTGAATAATTAGATAACGCTAACTACAAAATTGCACAGTTGCTGATAATAATAAAGAAATATTAAAAATTATAAATGTCAATATAAAATTAAGTAGAAAATGTCTTAAAACAATAATTGTATATAAATAAATCATTAATTGAGAACACATATATAAAATGCACAAGAAATCAAATAATTTTTAAATATATTTCTAGCAATCTTAGTTGTTGCTACAAGAAAGAAATTATAAAAAATAAAAACAGTTATAGAAAGTATAAATACAAATTATATACCTCGTAAACTAACGCTATCAGTGCGCTCCTAGCTCCATGCCAGTGGAGATCTGTAAAACACAAAATACACTTTATTACAACTTTGCAATATTTGCTACAAAACTATTCGGTTTATAATGTATGCATTAAATTTTGATATAATAATTTAATAAACATTTTTTTAAGACATTTTATCGGTAAAAATTGTTGTAGAAAATATGATGAACGGATCTTTTCACAGTTATCAATATAACTTGTCAAGTCACAACATTATATAGCCTAGTAATTAAAGTCAATTAAACAGAATTTCCGTTAAAGTAAAATTCACTCAAATCATTAAAAAAATAAAATAAAATCTTGTCATTTATTTCCAATTCCGAGGCATAATTCATGAATTCTTTGCTCTGTGTTTTATTTAAAAAATCTTTCCTAAGAATCAATTCACTTAAAACTTATCAATGAATCTGTCATTAAAATTTCATTCACTCGAGCACTTTGTATATTGACGATTACGCAAAACCAACAACAACAACAGTTCAATGTCCAAGCAAATCACTAAAATTCATCACATAAAATGGTTTTATTCTCTATAAAACAATAAAATCCACAGCTAAATTAAAGTATCGATCTCAAGCGCACAAAAAAAAAATGGAATCCTCTTTTTATCCTCGTTTCAGTGATTCCACAGTTTCCATAACCACAGTTTTTAGTATAGTATGTACAATCCACTACGAACGCTCGTCTTTCCTACGGCTCACTGTTGCTATCGATCGGAGCACCTCAAAGCGGCAAAACGAGAAAGAGCAGCGTAAAAGATCCGTTCAAGGTTAAATCTAAGCTGCCTATAGCTGCCGGCCGCGGTGCCGAGACCCGTTAGCTGGACGTCGCGACATCGTACCGGGATCCTAACCTAAACGACGTAATTACCGCAGCTGCCGTGTGCTGCTTGTCCAACGCCCGAAATATCGCACGCACGACATCCCGTTTCTTCCGCGGGGTACTCGCGCACGAAACAGAGAGAGAGAGAGAGAGAGAGA
>NW_012026814.1:1544416-1546297 GCF_000956235.1 Wasmannia auropunctata
GAGAGGGATTCGCGGCTTAACTCGATCCGACGACAACAACGGGGAGAGACGCTGCGCGACGACGTACGATCGTTTGATAACGCGACATTATATTTACGTCCGTGTAAATGCCACCTCGGCGCTCCGGGGCGCCTCCGTTCCGTGTGTAAACCGGAGCAGCGCGGAGCGCAGCAAACGTCACACTGGCGTGAGGCAACGCGCGACGCACTTCCCGGACGGAGAACGAACGGAGGCTCCGGGGCTCTCGCGGTGGTAAAGGTGCCCAACCAAGCGCGAGCAGCACCGAGCGGACAAAGAGAGATGTAGAGATAGGGAAAACGATAAAGATGCTAGCACGGAGAACGGAATAGTTGCGAAAAAGAGAGACAGAGAAAGAGAGAGAGAGAGAGAGAGTAAATTTTTTTTATCCACCGAGGAGAAAAAAACGTACCTCGAACCGAGCGTCACACATCGGGTCACTCGGGACGATTAAGAGACAGTCGATGTCGGATCCTGCGTATTCCCCCCTGCCCTCCCCCACCCCGCGATATACATTCGCGAACGAACGTCGGCAGCATCGGCGTAGCCGCGTAAATTCCACGAAAAAGGTTAGACGGTAACAACAGCAGCAGCAGCAGCAGCAGCGACGGCGGCGGCGGTGGTGGCGGCGATGACGGCGACAACGATAACAGCGGCGGCGGCGGCGGTGGCGGCGCGCAGGGACGAAAGGCAAAGGAAGAAAAGGGCCACCGCGGGGAGTGCCGCGCGGGCGACCCTTCGATCGTAAAAGACCGGAGCACGCGGGTGGTTTCGTTACGCTGGCGGCGAGAACGGACGTTCCTCGGACTTACACTCGGCTCCCGGGGCACACGCAGAACGGACTCGGTCTCAGCGCGAGGCTATTTCGCTAGAACGCACGGAATAGCGAAGCGTAGGTCCGCTCGCTCGGCTGGCCGTTCCCGCGAGCGACCATCCTCCCCCCGCCGTTCGTCGTATGCAGCGCGAACGTTGCGCCGCGCCGCGCGCGCGATCGGAGCGATCGGCGGCGCGGGCGGCGGCGGGGCGATGCGGGGGGAGCGGGCGACGACGTTCGCGTGTGTATGTGTACCGCCTCTCTCGCCGTCCCTCTCTCCCGTCCCCATCCTCACCGCCCCGGCCACCGCCATCCCTCCCGACCGCACTCTCCTCGCCGCGTCCCGGAGCTGCCGCGCGATGAATCGGAGAAACGAAACTTTTTCGCGAAATCGCTACGTTTCAGCACCTAACTCGATTGTCGCACACCCGGCGGAGATTTCTGCCGCATGGTTATCGGAGCGGCCGTATCGGATGTACCGCGGCCACACTCCGATAACGGCCGCTTCGAAACGCTTTCGTTTCGCGTCCCGAGAAGTGCGCATCGACCTGACGGGATGGTTTTCGCATAAAAATATCGTTCGACGTCTAAGCAATAAGAGCACGAGGCCGCAATAATGAAATTACATTGACACTTGGACAGATTTCTAATAAAGATTACGTAAAATTACTTAGCGTATTCGCAGCTCCGAATTGAAGTCCGCTGTCTGCGCGCTTTATCTTCCGCCATACCGATCTTAATCTCTCTCTCTCTCTCTCTCTCTCTCTCTCTCTCTCTCCCTCTCCCCTCTCCCCTTCCCCTCTCCCTCTCCCTCTCCCTCAGGCGTAGATTGTATTACAACGTGTGTATCTTTATTTTTAAAATATTAAACGGTATAATGCCGGAGCATTTAGGAAATAAATTAGTTGTAGTAGGAGAAGTAAGCGAAAGGCAAACGAGACAATCAGAAAATATTAGAATAGATTTTAGAAAAACAAGAAGCGCACAAAAAAGTTTATTCTATGAAGGTGTGAAAATGTATAATGCCATACCGAATGAATTAAAGCGAT
>NW_012026814.1:1546317-1574674 GCF_000956235.1 Wasmannia auropunctata
CTCTCTCTCCCCCTCTCTCTCTCCTACCATTCTTCTCCCTTTCTCACTCTCTCATTCTCTCTCGCTCTCTCCTTGTCATTCGCCTTCTCCTTCCACGATTCCCCCTTCTTTCCCACCCATGTCCTCGCCGCTCCCCTCGCCACCCTCCCCCCCTCCACCCCGCCCTTCTCTTTCTCCCCGTCAATAAGAGAATTCTCACCGTATATCGCGCGCGAATAATCTGTTATGACGACGGACGCCATAAAAATCTCCGCGCGAGGTCGCGCGCTTCATTCAAATTTAGCATTATATATACTGTCACCCGCGATTCCGCATCCGCGCGGCGGAGACGCATTATTTCCGTACGGCTTGTCGACTTAAACGGGAAGCCATCCGAGAATAATTTCCGACGCGTTACCGCTACGGCAACCAAACCCGGGGCGGATCTCCATTCAGCGAAAGAGAGAACCTGCAGCAAACTTCGCCGTGTGCGAGCTTGGAAAAGTTGGGAAAACATCCGCCCCGACGAGCGAGGGCGATGCCCCAAACGTCAAAAAAAAAAAAAAATTTATTAAAAACATATAAAAAAAAAATATATTCTGTTTACGCAATAACGTTTCAGCAAAGATCTCTCCGTAAAAACAGCTGTTAGGACTGCTGTCTGCGATTTTTGCTTGAAGCACCGCGTGAAAATGTAACGTTAAACGCGTGTTTAATTAGCGCGACGAGGCCCGTACTCGGAAATAACTAGCGTTCTCGACTGCTGGGCATTTAGAGAGAATATATAATCATCCGCGGAACGTTCAGGCCTTTTTCAAACCACAGGCATCTGCAGTGTCGTGCTAAGCAGCTTCCGCTGACCGGCGCGGCGGAGTCCCAGGAAGGGAACTCTCATTGCGCGAGCCTTGCGAGAGAGCAGCCGGTTTCGCTCGACGCCTGTTAGCATTTTTCGATGTCAAACAGCAGTATTATGTTACATTTACTCCAATTCCTATTGGCTTCGTCGAAACTGGAGTCGATCCTGGATTTTACTTCACCGCGACTCCGCGAGACTCCCCCCCCCCGGTTGGAACTCGTGAAGTATGAGAAAGAATAATACAGAAGTGCGTGGCGCGCTCTTGAGCACCGCACCGTCATGCAATTGCCAATCGATATGCCGATCCGCTATCTAATCGCTAACAACACAGTTTACCCAATGAAACCGCGCCGTCGCGTATTTTTATCGAGGGGCCGGAGGGCGCGTTCCGGGAAAATACAACGCGTATACGCGGTTCTCTCTATGTGCCTCTGGGTAAAGTCGTGCAAAAGTTGTCACGCGCGACAATGGCGCGGATAGTATTTGCCAATTCTCTATTAAAGCCGCGGCACACGGCCGAGGTTGGTGTATATCGATTAAAAATGGCGGATCGCTCGGACTGCCGAGTTGTCTCTAGCGCATCGGAACGCGAAGCGCCGCTATTCGACGCGACTTCGCCGAGTACACGCGTGTGTATGTGTATGTATGTATGTATGTATCATGTGCGCGCGCGCGCACATGCCATATACATACACACACACACATACACGTTCGACTCCGCTCGCCGAGCGTCGAGTGAAGGAGTCGCATCATCTCGCCTCTCTCGTCGATCCGCGGGGGCATTTTCCATGCGCTTTTCTTCCGCGCGTTTGTCTCTCTTCCCCCCCTCCCCCCCGTCTCGTCCCCGAGCCCCGTCGCCGTCGCCGACGTAACTGCGTTGCATGCGCCGCGAGCGCGTATTTTGAATGTCCCGTACGCGAGTATCAAAAATTATTGATCCACTCGATGCCGTTGCTGCGCGTGTGTGCTGCGTGTACGCGCGCGCGCGCACGCGCAAGGTGGTCATTGTGTGTGCTCGCGGGCCAGTGGCTCTCAACCTGTAGGAGGCGCAAGGTATACCTAAGGACTTTAAAGGCCTGTAGAGATTTCAGAGATCCTTTCACGGAAAATTCGGTCTTCGTGCGAAACTTCCGCGAGCTGCATCGATCATATATCGACGGTTTCAGAGAACGATGTCTGAATTGAATAATTCTCGTCGTGAATAATCCCCGGTATTCCAATTTGAATTTCACGTGGGCGGATTATATCGCGATACTTCGGAATTTCCGCGAGTGTCGCGAGACGGCCAGATTCGGCCCGCGGCTATTCGAACGCGCTCGTAAAACAGTCCGGTTCGACGTTGCGTCTTTGCGTCATTACTTTTAAAAAAGCCTGGGTGCACCCGTCCCGACATCGCGCGACAGCAGATGTTGCGTGAAAGATGCAAAGACGTAAGTTGAGGTAAAAAAAAAAAAAAAAATTGTATAGGATGCGGTGTAGGAGGACCAGAGATTTCCCGAGGCCTCGGAAGTGTTCCTCCTCCCTCGAAGCGCCGCGACCCGCTGGTTCGCGATCGTCGCGGGAAACTGCGTCGTTTCCGCGGCGGGGAAACCTCGCCGCGGAATTGAGAACCGCCGGAGGTGTGCGCGAGTGCACGTACAGGGTGCATGTGTATGTAAATATATACGTGCGGCGACGAGTAACGCGCGCTGTTCTCTCGGGCGCACGTCTGCCCTTCTACTGCGAGTCGCCGCTATTTTGAATACATCCTAAAGATAGCGTAATAATAGAGCGCGCGTAACCCATTACCATCGGATCCGGATCACTGCGACGGAGGGCTAATTCGCGCGGATCCGCGATCCTTCCTCGCCCCCCCCCCCCACCCTCCTTGCACCATCCCCGCGACAAAATAAACGACCCGGATAAGTTATTTCTCTCCCCTCATTATTCTCCCCACTAGGTCGAAATAAATAATTTTATCTCTCATTATCGATCGCATTCCGCCGTCTTTCCGCGATTCCCGAACCAATCTTCTCGAGGATCTTCCAAGGAAATATTACCCGCGCCCGATCGGGAAATGCTAAGTAACACCTATGCGGCCCGCTCGAATTAGTGCCAACGTATCGCTCGAAAGTGGCATCTATGTACGTGTGCTGCATCTCTGGACGGATATACAATATCAGTCGGGTGGCACACATTTTTGCGCGATATCGGGGAGACCCGCGGCGAGGGATCCTCGACTTCGTGAAAGAAGAAACGTGCAGCGGACTAGCCAGAAGGGAAAGCCTCTCTTCGCTATTGAAGGCCGATTAAAATAAACGTTGTTTGCCGAATGAGGCCGACGTAATAAAAGTTCACTCCCTCCGTGTCCGAAGGACGGTGCCGATAAGAGAGAAAGAGAGAGAGGAAGACGTGGAAAATTGATACCGTCCTTTCTCGCAGAGAAAAAAAAAAGAGCGTCTAGTAGGGCAAACGGTACGGCGAGTTGGCAAAGTCTTTTTTATCGGGACACGAAGGAATTATTATCGGCTCGAGAGAACTCGTTAGCCTCTTTATATATTGTAAAACTCGGCTCATAATTATTCTTAGAACGTCTGCTGTTATCGTCGGAACGCGCTGTTATCGTTTACGAAAATGCACGCGGGGACTCGGCGCTCCGAATATTCGACGCTTTGCGTGTCTCTGTTTACCATCTTATCTAATAACGCTCTTTGGCCTCCACTTCGCGCGTATTTCTTTGCGTGCGAAGTAAACATAAAAAAAAATATATATATATAATTCATGAAAATTTATGAAATTAAACAGAAACCGTTGTGCTCTCTTTCTTTCTCCCTTTCCCCGCGCCACGCATATCATATCCTGCAAAAAGATTATTTAAACTTCAACATCACCCCCGAGAGGAGCAAAATGGCAAAATTTTACAACAAAAACTTTCGTACTGCTGACTCGCGATAGTGAAAAGATTCCTTCAAATCTCGAATTCCAGCAACTTTTTGGTTGCCCGAAACGTAACGCAAAGTTACCGAACTCTCTCTCTCTCTCTCTCTTTCTCTGGAGAACTATTCGTCCGGAATTAAAAGCAGATAAACGTGATTTGCACGGGAAGCGAGATAAATTTTCGCGCGGCGAAACACGATTCGCGTGCGGTAGTTAATTCGCGCGATGACGCTAATTGTAGCCATGCTAATTCGATTACGTTAGCGGGGGAAGGTCATCAGTGGGCGCGCTCGTGATCAGATGCAGCGATTTTGCTGGATCAGCGAACAATGTGATGTGTCTCTGTATCGAATTGTCGTGAATAATGGCACCCAATCGCACAAGCGAGATGTCATGTTTGTTATTGAATAAAATTGCTAACCAGCGGTGCAAAAGTACTGATGCCGGTAATGCGATTAGGATATTTCACGAAATGTTATACGCGATTAAATCGTAATGCATCAGTTGGCAGCCAAATCATCTCAACTATGTATGTAAAGTTTCGTTGTAAATGTTGCTATGTTGTTTTCCTTTTTCTTTGAGAAGATAAATAAGTTTATTTTATTTTAAAAAATTTAGTCTATATGTTCGTATTCTATAGATTTCAGAGTATAATATCTACAATAGAATAATATGATATAAATTTCGAGTTTAACTATCACGCACGAAGAGATTACTGAGATATCTACATTATATCTTTTCTTTGAATTTCTCGCGATTTCAGTAAAGGGATTTCACATTTTGATCGTACCTTCTACCCTTGCTTTGAAATTCAACGACAAGTACATCGCCGGTTCCCTTAAAAGGACGTGTAACTAATAAATTTTAATCGTAGAGAGGAAAGCACGAATATTTTTAACGGATACGCCGCGTCGCCGCGTCTATGAATTACGCTGTGATTATCATTGTTGCATCAGTTTATTGATATGCAGTGATCGTAAATTACGCAAATCATAAAAATGTAGCGGCGCGGCGGCGTGAGATACGTACTGATGATCTCGCATAATAAATCGCCAATAATTAAGCAATCGGAGATCACTCGGTGATCTCCTGCTTGCCGTTAAACCCGTAATAATCAACGAAGCAGAAATCAACGGCAAAAACTCACGACGATAATTAATCCGTGAGAGAGTAATCAGGGCAATCAGGAAAGTCGTGGATCGTAGGTTACGTTTAGGAACTCGAACTCTAATACACAATTAAACCTAAATCAATGCATCCTCTAATCTACGTGCTGAATGAAAACAATCGAGAATAGAAAAATTTCGCGATCGCGTTTCGTCGTCGCGTATACGCAGGTAGAGAGAGAGAGAGAGAGAGAGAGAGAGAGAGAGATTTCATTTGCGAAACAAAGTTTTCGAGCCAATTTCCGCGGCGAGTACCGTGGACGATCAATAAGAGACGCTCGGTGTCGACGAGAACCTCAACCGTGTGCTCGTCAACCGATAACGAAAGCTAAAACGCGGCGATGCCCTTTTTTTCATGGCAAACGGCGCGCCAGGGCCGTTCTGATTTACTGGCTGAAAATTAATTCGTCAGAAGCGCCTCATTGTACTGTTATTGTTATGAGAAATTAATCGCTGGTAAATTATTACAGAACTATGGCGCACGAGGATTTACATGCGAAAGCAGCCCCACATGCACAGCAGGCCTCCGAATATGTGCCCCAATACGTTGCTCAAGTTGACGCGTTAGGGTATTTACGATCCCGGGTATTATCCATTTAACAGAAATTCTATTTAAAACACCAGGCGCGATATTTAATGCAGAGCGCGAGAGATAAGAATAAAATGGGGGAATATAAAAGACACACACATACACACGCGCGCTCGCGGCTGCTATCGATGGAAGACGCGTGACATAATAACGACAAATATTTAGCGAACGAATCGATTGATATCTTCCGCTCCACTGAGTATTATCGAATGAGAAAATAGCCGGCGCTGGCTCGGGGATCCCTCTTCTCCTCTCCTTTCCCCCTTCCCTGATATTGTCTATCGGCATAAATGCGTTATCGAGATAAATAGAGGCGTAAGAAAATCGATTTTCATTGCGAACGGGTCGTGTGCAATTCCGCACTGATATCCATCGCTAATAGATTACTCTCGGCGCGATCGTATATGTCCTGTTGCAGCGACGGTAAACATAATAAACGATGTTTTAACGGGTGTCTCCGCGCGTTACGTAACGGGTTTATTTTTATTTCCGAGCGCTCCGAAATGACACGCCAGAATCGTCACGCCGACTATACTTATATGCACATGTATGTCTGTGTGTATATTTTATATATATATATATGTGTATATATATATATATATACACACACATTAATATACATATGTATATATGTATATTATATGTATATAGATATACATATATGCGCATGTATTAAAACGCATTAGGAAATGCTCGATAATGCGACGATATCGCAAAAGTGCGGTAACGCCAGCGACGTAGCAACGTTCGCGCGAGTTGTCCGCGGTAATCTTAATTATCGTTTCAATAAGCACGAATGAAATTAGATACAAGCGCACGACGAGAAAGAAATTACCTCGTCGCGAGGAACGAGGAAAGGAATGCAAGCGTGGGCCGTTCGGAGCACGTCGAAGTTACGTGAAAATTGCACGGGAAATCGGTTTGCATTCCGCCTCATCATCGAAAAGGGAGTACCTTGGCAATTTTGCACCACGTTGCGCTCCTCGACGTTGAGATCAAGCGGGTCGGGTCTCTTAAAGATACGGGTTGTACATGCATACGGAGAGAATTTCATTGTAAAATTTACCCTTAAAAAATCATATTAATCGTAGGGCAACATAGTATTTCAACATAGAATTTCATATGATTTTCACTATTCTCTTTTCAATATACACAAATTTATTGTAGTGCACAGTAAAATTTACTGTAATATATAGTAAAATTTGTCGAAATACTATATATATGTTGTCCCACGATTAACAAAATTTTCAGGATAAATTTTAAAAGGAAATTTTCTCCGTGTAAGCTTCGTATCAACAATATCTGTAATCCGAAAATTCTCGGAATCCATCAGGCTGAATTATAAGAAAAGCGATTTCTTTAACGAAGTATCGGAGATACTCGAAGAGATAACAGCTTGAACTCGTCATCGATTTTCATCGAGCCGAAGTAACATGCCGTTCTTACGCGATATAACGCAACAATATATCGATACGCGCGTATATGAGAAAAAAATCGAAGACACCTATATCCAGTATTTCATCGCGCGCGTTCGCCAGGAATGTTTGCGTTCGACGATGAATACACCTCGCGCGATCACATCTCGGATATACCGAGACGTTTTATAGCGATTGAGAAAACTGCACCATCTAATTAATTGACGAGCGTCAATATACCTGACTGACACGCGCCACAAAAGTGTAAATCGATATAGTCGTCGCTATTCGAGAGGGCTTTTCGAACGCGCGCTCCTTCGACGCAGTGTCCTTTTCAGACACTTAATGGCATCCTCAATACGGGGCAAAATATCGATACCTAGAAGCATCCCTGGACTATGCGCGCGACACGCACGATGCATCGTCAGCATCCCTAGACACCCATACACATTCACGCGAGCAAGCGAGCGAGCGAGCGAGCGCGCGTGCACGTCGCACCGGTTCACGTCCGCCCCGCTATATGCACGGAGCCAGCGTTAGCTTGGCAACAAGCGGACGACGGGCGGCCGGCTCTTGCGGGGCAAGGTCGGCTCTTTCTCTCTCCGTCTCTCTCGCACTCTCCCCCAACTCTATTTTATCCCGGGCATATATATATATATATTTATTACGAAACTCCTGTATAGTATATCCTCGTCGCGGTGCGCGTGAACGCGCGCGCGCGCGCGCTGAAACCCGCTCGCGCAGAAAATTACGACTCCGACACGTTCGCGGGGAGCTCGTTTCACCGCCGCAGAAATCGGCGCCGTGTATTCCGGTATCCCGCAAAAAACAAAAAAATAACATGCCCACGAAGTAAATATCCACGATGCTCGATGGTATAAGATATACACCCGGGGTAATCGAGCCTCTCTCTCGCCCATTTTCACAATATATTGGTTAACGAAAAATTTGACTAAAACTTGAAAGTTAATTAAAACACACTTTAATAAGCTTATAATCAAATAAACTAAAGGTTACGTGTACATCAGTTGAGTTGGCATCAAGTTAACTTGATGGTTAAGTCCAAATCAAACGTCGTTAAACAATAAACCTCTTGGCAATTTTTAACCTTCGGGTAACCATACATTGTGAAAATGGGCCTCTGCGGCTCTCTCGCTCGAGAAAACGCTAGCGCGAGCGCGCAAAATCGCGAGTAATAATATGCACCGCGAGAGGATCGCGATACATCTATTTCTTTTTTCCTGTTCTCTTTTCTCTTCGCGCAAGTTTCGCGAAACGCGCTCGAAAGTCGCACGGTCATCCTCGCAATTTTTGCGCGTTCAGAAAGTCACCGTAAATGACAGTGTTGCAACCTTCGTGTCCCACGACTGTGCGCGCGAGCTAATGATCGCGAACCCGCGAACGACCTGAAGTTGCCTTGAGATTGAGATCCTTTTCCCCAGCGGAAATTCGATTGTAAGATTTTCCGGACGCGCGTGTCGGAAGTCGTCCCTCGGAGGAAAAAGCGCGTCGATTTTGAGTTTAATTTCATTTTGGTTCTTTTTTTCTCCAATTTATATTAATAACAAACGTCTATTAATTGCAGAACTTATTAGTCCTCCTGTTATTTATGCCTCCCTTGTAAGTGCCGACAATGCCTGGTTCGCGTTAGACGTATAAGTATAGCACATTGTAACAAAAGCAAATATCAACTTGTTGCATAGAAGAATCCGCAAAAAGTGACATCAAGTGTACAACGTGTCAGCTGTTATTATCGTGCAAAAATAATACAGAGATTAACTATTAATAGCCGTAAATTAAAAATCGCAGAAGATTCGCGTCCGGTTAAAAAAGCATTCGCGCTCTATTTCGATGTGTATTATACGCGCGATTGCAATTGTAAGTTCCACGAATGCAAACGATTAACGTCTAGTGATGAAGATGCTATTATAAGAAAAAAAATTGCATTGAACTCGTGTTTCTTTTGCATTCTCTTTGTGTATAAACGATAAGCCCGTAATAGCATTGCTATATAATTCTGCAACGTCGCCGCGGCCGGCGATGCGCAATCGGAAATACACGCGATCGCGGCGGCGCACAATAAAACGCTTCACATCCGTGAGACGATGTTATTTTTAAAGGCCCTTCAAATATGCAGGCCGATTTAACACCTCGGCGCAACTGCAGCAGTTAAAGCCGACGGACTTTCCCCGCGGGGGCGAAATTATATTAAGGATATACAAACGTGCAAATCGCGCACCGGATCTGAGACGCGCGCGTGCGAAAAAAAGCGCGAATGGCCCACGTTGCAGAACAATTTTCGGAGCAGCGTGGGAGCGAGCCGCAGATAAACGTCCGTGATATTTTTTTCCTCTCGCCGACACAGGCGGAGGAGTTTTGCGAGAAGTTTTGCGATTCGCGAAAGCGATTTTAGTGAAAGCGCGAGTGTGCCTACTACTGTCCGTTTCTCTGCCCTATTCTTCCGCGTGCCTCAGAATCCGCGCTCTCCGCGTCCGCTTCCAGTGCGCGATTCCGTGTATTGTTGTCTGAAGAAAAAAAAAATCACGACACCCTTCGCACGTCACCGTTCGCGAGAGGAAATTATTATTGTCATGCGACGCATCCTGTTTCACAACCCGCAATCTTTTCCTCTCTATCGTTTTTCAGCGCCTTCGTATAGCAAGGCGATAGACGACAGATGACTCACTGTCGGTAAATGTCGATAGAAGAAATTTGTCTTTGGAGTAATAACGGTAATTAGGAAGTGAGGAAACTTCTTTGAGGGATTCCAATGCGGCTCAGTTATACGGGGAACCGCATAAATAAATAAAAAAATCTAAAATAATCCACGCGAACGTTTTCAACGCAGTAAGATTAAACCGGGGTGCTCCGTTTATCCACGATCCGGAATTACGATGACGTTTTAGCACGCGATCGTAAATATGCAATTGCTTCTCGTCGGCCACACGCCTGCATCTCAAAGCGGGCGAAATCTAAAAAGACCTGCCTATATAATCGCGGGGGCAATTATGCGGCGGTGCATCGCATCACGTTCCCGAGATGACTTTCGGATCTCCAATATTTCAACCATATAATTAGCGAGAAAAAGTTGTGACTGCAGCTGTCCGATTGTCAGATTCAGCCGTCGAGAGAATGTTGCTAATAGCGCCGATCAAATCGAAGTTAGCCGTCCGTATTTAACGTCGAATAGATAGGATAACAGATTTAGTTTTTAAATAAAATATTAATAAAGTTCACGATCCGTACTGTAATTTCATCGCAACTACAATCAAACAGTATATATATATATATATATATATATATATTCCTTAATTAGTTCTCGCTAATTATCTATAGTGATAAAAATCGTCGGCAGCACGCAAACGACGTCGACATGTAAATCCCGCATAAAAATCCGACGCGCGTTTCCTTAATTGGGAATCGCGTCAGCATAATCAAAATCCAAATATATCAAAGCGAACGGGGATGACGAGCAAGTGTCCCGCGAGATAGCCGTCCAGCAGGTATATACAGTCATCGAGGAGCCGTCGGTTTTTCCGAAATAATCGCGACGAGATTATCTCGTGGCGGCGCGGTCGGTCGCGTGCGTCCTGCGACGGACGTCAGATAAGATAAATTTAACATTTCTCCTGGGGCATTATACCTCCGGGGCGACCGACGACGATTCGCCCTTCGCATTGTGGATATAGAGCCGCACGACCGACCGCGTCGCCTAACCTCTCTCGGGCGCGCGCACGCGCACGCGCGACCTAGCCTGCTCGCTCGCGGCAAAGAGGAAGAGACCGAATTATTTTCGCAGCGCGCCGCCGCCGCGGCCCCGGGTCGCTCCGTAATCAAATGAATATCCTTTTTTTTCCTCTCTCTCTCTCTCTCTCTTCCTCTTCCCGATTGTACGCTTCTCCCGCGCACTCCCGCGTGTGTGCGTCCGTTTATCCGCTCCGCTTCGATCTCTATCCTCGAGCGCACCGCGCGAGAGAGAGAGAGAGAGAGAGAGCGAGAGGAACGGTCAATTCCTCCAACCAGTTAACATCGATTAGCTCCGTCAAGCGCCCTCCGACCGTGCCACGTAGTGCACACACGCGCGCGGTACGCTCCTCCGCTCCGCGCACGCTAGATCCGTTAGGTACCTTCGTATGCATAATCGAACGTATGCACGGCACCGCGTCCGTCAGCGGCGCCGCCAATCGAGGTGCGCGCGACCCGAGCAAGGGCGGCGGACAAAAACGACGAAAAACTGCAACGGTGCGCGGTGCGACTCCTCCCGCGTCTCGTCACCCGCCGCAAAAAAAAATTACGGTGCGAGTGGAAAGAGAAGAAAAAAAAAAATAATAATAATGTGCCGGTCGTCGCGTACGGCGAGTTCGCGCGTCTCGTCGAGAAATCTCCTAAGCCTCGCCGACCTCGCGAACCGTGAAGTAAAAAGCGGCGAAGTAAAATCGCGAGAATACAACGCGAATTGAGCTGATACAATCTCGTCGGTGCGAGTTCGGATTTCGACATCGCAACGAGAGCGATTTTTATGCTCGTCATTGATAAGAAAATCGGAGCAAATACATGCACAGACTCTCTCTCTTTTTCCTTTTCTCTTTCTCTCTTCTCTCGTCTCTCTTTCTCTCCCCTCCCTTTTCGCTCTCTTCTCTCCCCCCCTCCCCTCTCTCTCTCTCTCTCCTTCTTCCTCGCTACAGAAAATTTACGGCGTCCGTTTCGCCGGTTAGAACGCGGACGTTCGAGTTCTTTTATTCCTAGCAGGTCGGACATGCAGCTGCCTGCTACAAAGGAGAAAAGGAAAAGACAGAATATATCCGGACGCTTCCTCTCCTTCTCGCTCACCCGGTGACAATCTCGGCGCAACCAGAAGAACCGGGCGAACAAATCCCCACGGGTGCATCCACACGCGTCCACCCTATTATCCGTCCACGAAAATCCACGCCGCGGATTAAAACGAGGAAAATCTCCGACTTCCCGTGGTCGCGCGACGATTACGCGAAACGCGCCGGGTACGCGAGAGTACGCGCGCCCCTGGGACTTTCTCTTCGCTCGCGAGTCGCGCACCCACGGCGCGGCCCTGCGGGGCAGAAACGCCGAGCGTGTGCGAGCGCACTTCCTCGCGAAGTGAAATGATCTCCCCGGGCTCGCTTGCCAAGTGTCGCATCATCGGAATCGACGCTCCCCGTCTTCAGGCGTCTTCGCCTCATACATATCCCCCAACAGAGACAGCCGACGATAAAATATATAAATACGGAAAAAAATATATAAAATACTATACGTATATATATATATATACTATATATATATGTATAGAAGATACAAAAACAGACGGTTGCGCTCGATAATAACTTTATTCGCAACCCGGGAGATAACTCGAAGTCCTAACGGACTCGACACCGTTGTCGCCTGCAACATTCCGTCGCGCTCTCGTTCCGATCGAGTATTTTTCTTTCCTCTCCTCTCTTTCTCGTCGTCTCGTCCCGGAATGTCGGTCTCCCGACCCCGACGTCGCGCTCCCGGGAGATCGACGTTAGAAAGCTGAGACCCCGCGCGCCCGCGACCGTACGACGACGGGGACGACGTACATGTACAAATCATGCAATATGCCGCTGCGGTAATCGGCGGAAATGCAGCCAAATGCGACCATCGCCAGGGCGGCCAGGGCCACCCGCCCGTCTCTACCTCTTACATAAGTTTCCGGTCACCTACGAACCTGTCAGCTAACCCGTCCGTCCGACCCGAGCCACGTTTACCGCCTCCGCGCGACGCGACCTCCCGTCATCGGCGCGCGTACGGACGTCCGCGTCTACGTGCACGTCGTCGCTTACGCGGTGCGACGTGTATTTTCGCACCCCGAGGCCGCTTCCTCGCGCGACGGTACCCTCCTGCTCGGGCGAAATACGCGAGCGCGCGAGCGCGCGCGCGCGCGCGGGCAACGCGAAAGACGGCGCAATGGACGGGATTATCCAACGCCAAAAACATCTCCAGCTCTCTCTTACCTGCGAGACGGTACGTTGCGTGCCGGCGCTCGTGTCCACAACGTCGATCCCGCTTGTCACGTCGCACGGCAAAAAAAAAATCACACTTTTCACACACTCAAAAACCACATCCTCGTTACGATCACAGTGTTCTTATTGAAAATGCGTTACGAGAGAACGTGCGTTGCCGTTAAATAGGGCATCTCTGGCTGGCTGGCTGGCGTCGTGGAGTTCGCGGACGGCTTCCGAAAGATGGCGCACGTCGCGGCGTATTTCCGTGGTGTGTGCACGCCGAGCTGTTCCGAACGTTGGCCATTTCTCTCCGAAGCTCGCAATCAGTGCATCGCACACGGCTTCTATATATATATATATATATATGATATATATGTATACAATTGATGTACGCATATAGTTGACCAGACCGCTCACTTTAATTTTGCATGCAACAAAAAGAGACAGAACAAACCTGATCCGACATTGATAGGGTCGTATATGCGCATGTGTGCACGTGTCGGTGAGTGTATCACGTGATAGGAATTCATGTCGGAATGTAACACGCAAGAAACACTATACCTTATAAGTCATTATATACGTATGCGTGAGTTTATCACCATGCAATGGCTACTCTCTTGTTTAGATTCAATAATGATAACGGAGCGCACAAACAGAGTCCAGTCACCGACGATTATTATTAAAATCGCGGCGCCAATTAGGCGCAAATAATTTCGCGACTGTCAAGTGAGCCGGGGGGGGGAGGTAATTGAAGAACATTGACATTGCCAACCATTTTGGCGGTACCGACAAAAGATCACTATTTTATCGACAGTGAAAAGATGTACGTAAAACGATCGCGTTTGTTATCCCCGCGTACAGTCAAAATGGTCGGTAATGTCATAGTTCTTTAATTACCCCCGATGGGCCCGCCGGGCCCACATTGACAATTACGAAAATTTGCCTTTGGCCGGTTCAACAATATCTCGCCAATGTCCTGGATAAAGCAAAGATCGGAGCAATAATCCTTGATATTAGTTCTGGTCAAAACTTTCCAAAATCGGCTGTGATTTAATTATACTGATGAAAAAAAAAATAATGTAGCGCCGATAACTTTTAATGCTGTCATTGTTTTTTTTTATTAATAAATATAGCGACAGTACTTAGCCAATTATATTTTCGAGCACGCTTCTCAATGCTACATACGATATACACTGAATACGATGCTTCTCGCAAGAGACCAGGTTTTCCATCTGTCGCGTTTAGATGCTCCATGCTGAGCGACGCCGGGCCGGGTTATCTTCGCAGATATTTCTTGTCACATAACCTCTCTGCGGGAAAAAAACCATAATCCATCAATTTGTATTATATTCTTCGTATATTTGTATATATATTCTTGGAGCCGGTGTATAATAAAAAGATGTACAAGCGCGCGGTGACCGGTGGTGTCACAACACTGGCGAGGAACTTGGGATTTGTTAAGGTGAAATATCTCTCGCGCGGTCTCGACTCCGAGAGGATATTTGAAATTTCTCTCACTGTTCACGTTTCACGTTGCAGGATCACGCGTTTGCGAGCGTGGGAAATAAAATGTTCGGCTCGGCCGCCCAGAACTCGTGGTACAAACCGTCGAACCCGATAAACACTGTCATAATGTTCGTTCCGCAGCAACAGGTTCGTCATCGCTTTAAGCGCATGGTTTATACTTGTTTGTAACGTATATATGCAGATTACTCGTAATTGTGTATCTCTGACCGTCTGAACGTGACGAGTCGACTTTAATTCCGACTTACGGATTTCGTTAAATTATTCGATGTAAAAATCCTACATGCGAAAAATTAGCTTGACAATCGCATCTAGACCTAAAGGGAGGCGCTTTTGCTTAGGCATGGATCGTAGAACGTATGGGAAAGTACCATAAAACTTTAGAGCCAGGTCTGAACATTTTGCTTCCTGTCGTCGATAAAGTTAGGTACGTGCAAATCTTGAAGGAATTGGCGATAGACGTGCCGCAGCAAAGCGCAGTCACGTCAGGTGGGTATATACGGCTGTCCGATGCAAACTTGCAAAAGAATATCGCACACGCCTGTCTAGCACGGCACTCGTAATCGATTATTTTCTGATTTTCAATTTCAGACAATGTGACTCTAAGCATCGACGCGGTATTGTACTTGAAAGTGTTCGATTCCTATCTGGCGTCCTATGGCGTTGAGGACCCTGAGTTTGCTGTGATTCAAGTTGCCCAGACCACCATGAGATCTGAGCTAGGAAAAATATCGTTAGACAAAGTATTCAGGGAAAGGGAGGGGTTGAATGTTTCCATTGTTGAGAGTATCAATAAGGCCAGCGAGGCATGGGGAATAAGATGCCTGCGATACGAGATACGTAAGTTGTAAAAGTAGTAACGAATGCGATAACAGATATCTTGCCTTGCACAATTCTAATATTCATTATTCTAATATTAGAATTTATAATCTATTATATATCCATTACCTATATATATAATTTGTTAGAATTAATTAATAATCATTCATTATTCTAATATTAGAATGATTACTAAATAATTTTTAATCTAAAATAGACAACTTTATTCTTCATCGAACTTGTATTTATGTGTGCTAGGGGATATAAGATTACCATCGAGGGTGCAGGAAGCAATGCAAATGCAGGTGGAAGCCGAGAGAAAGAAACGTGCCGCGATATTGGAGTCGGAAGGCGTTAGGCAGGCTGAGATCAATGTGGCCGAGGGCAAGCGACTCGCGCGAATTTTAGCTTCTGGTGCGGTGCTATTCATATTCAGTGTAACTCCCTAATCAGTGAACTTGAGGAAATTACGCATGCTTCTTGCAATTTATCTGAAGAGGCAACTTCAATCTCGCATGAATATACAATTAATGGTGAATATATATAATGTTTGTAACGATAAACTTTATTACCGCAGAAGCAGCAAGGCAGGAGCAAATAAATAAGGCCACTGGAGAAGCCGCTGCAGTCGTGGCAGTCGCGGAGGCACGAGCGAAGGGATTACAAGTAGTTGCGAATGCCCTTGGCGTCACGGACGCGAAAAACGCAGCGGCGCTCAGCGTGGCGGAACAATATGTCAATGCGTTCAACAAGTTAGCAAAAGTTAATAATACATTGATACTACCAAGCAACGTAGGAGACGTTTCGACATTTGTAGCACAGGTTTGTCGTTCACAGTTATTATTATCTATTGAATTTCAGTAACAGTATCATCAAAGTGTTTTGTTGCATCCCACAGGCAATGGCAATATATAAACAAGTTATGCCCAACAATAGCGAGCAAATAAGACAAGTGACGAGTAATCAATCAGACGTCTCGGATGGAGTACAGATGGAGGATTCTGATGAAACGTTTGAGTACATCAGCGATAAGGAAGAAGCTGAGAAACACAGAAAAACGAAAAAAAAGACCGAACCGGAAAATCGAATATTATAAAATTTTATATCTGTAATAAAAAAAATATTTTCATACATCTTCGGCATGTTATTTAATTAAGTTTTGCGATATAAATATCACGATATACGACCATAAAGCATTGAGCCGAATCTGTTTCGTTAGTGTCAAACCCTTTTTTTTCATCGCAATCACAAACTAATGCACAAATTCCTTCAAATATACATATATACATTTATTTATATAAATGCAAGTTGACAGCGACATGACTCGCAATTGGAGTTCAGTCTTTAATCGAGTTTTTGTAGAAATCTCAAATCGCTTATATTCTACAATTAGACAAAATAATATTGAACCATTTAAAATTGGCATTGTATTACAAATTGGAAGCTTTACATGGAACGTGTGACATTATGATGTACACGATAGTAAAAAAAGATATGTGTAACACAAACATCCTTATACCTATTCACTTGCGCTTCTTAGATTGCATTACTGTACTCTGCACAGACACGCCGTATGTTTCTTGAGAGATTCTGTTCATGTAATACAGCGCAATCAAGGAGAATATCAAACACGTCGTAGTGGACACACGGTGGATTAGGGCAGAAGCGATTAGACTTAGCGTCAATGAGAAGACCACTGTAACAAAACAAGGATATTAGTTTAGCTTGCGGCCTCTTCGAAAGCCAAATCGATCATCTCGTGAAATAAAAGAATCGACGAAAATTACTGATACGATTAAGGTGGTTTTATCGTTCAACGCCAACTCGATAGTGTAACGTTGTCACATAAACGTCACACAATCGCATAAGTACAGTCTATGCGAAATGTTTTTATTGAATTACACATGTTTTTATTAAATTATTAGTCATACGGAGAGACTAACTTTTGACTGGGACTTGCCCGATAAAACCAACTTAAACGAAATTGCTGATTATATGGAATCTTGGAGTATTAAAATTGTGGCAAGATTTGATTAGCCTGACCTTCGAAAGATCAATTTCTACACGTACCTTCTGGGATTAATTTTTGCTGGAAGGACTTTCCGAATAAGGTACTTTCAAGATTTCCCACGGCGGTCAGCGTGCACATGAACAGCATGGACCCGACCAGCCCCCCGAGAATCGTTCCCAACTGCGACGAGCCGAGCCAGACTTTGTACATCTGCATGCCGGAGAACAGCAACACCATCAATATCGACGACAGCACGAATGACGCTCCGCTGCTAACAGCTGTTGACATTAACATACAATGTTAGCAGTGATATTGAAGAATAGTAAGGATTAAAAGGAAAAATTAACGGATCGCAAGACGAGATTGAGATGTAAGGATCAGATCGTCTCGATTACTTCCATTAAGGAAGTCGAGTCTCTGTGTTTTGTCGAAAAAATATTATGTTGTTAAATGAATTATCTTTTAATTTGTATTCATTTCTCAGAAAAAAATTTCTACTAGAAACAGGAAAAATAAAAAAAATTACAGATTTTTCCTCGTGCAGATATCTTTAGATACAGATATTTTATAGATATCCGACTTGATATAACACTTCTTTCGAACATGCAAGCTCCCGTCGAATTTCTTCTACATGGCAATCATTCAGTAGTTTAGGAATAAAACTTTCAAAAATACCGATACTCACCCATCGTTGCTGGAAGATTTGGGAATAGTCATAAGACACTCGTCCCTCCTCTCTTTCCTCGCTCCGAGAATTTGCGTAAATTGCGTGCAACTCTCTCCGCACATTCGGACCGACTCTCTCAGGTTAACTTAACCTCACAATTTGTACAACCGGCATACATACGTCAGCAACGCTCGGTCGATTACAATCGACTGAAAGATGTTCGATACTCGGTTTTTCGATATTTCGATTAATTTTTATCTCTCGATATATTTTTCTCTTATCCGATCCTGCTGCTACCTAATTCTTAATAAATTTTTTACAGGACCACTATTTTTTATATGACTATCGATCAAAATCCATTTAAAATGACTAATATGGAAATAAAACAATATGCGCGAATCAATCGATCATTAAAGTAAAACTCTTTCTTATTTAATTTTTTAACCTTTTTTGAAATTAATAAAAATAGGAAGAGCAATATATAATATATGTATACGAAACTATAGATCAAATCTTATATATAATTATTGAAATTTCGAAATTGGAATATAGAAATTTTAATTTCCATTAAGGAGATCATCTCGATTACTTCCATTAAGGAAGTCCGAGTCTCTGTGTTTTCTCGAAAAAATATTATTTTGTTAAATAAATTATCTTTTAATTTATTGATTTCTCAGAGAAATTTCTACTTATAGAAACAGAAAAAGTAAAAAAAAATTATAGATTTTTCCTCGTACAGATATCTTTAGATATAGATATTTTATAGATATTTTAGATATAGATGTGGCTTCGCTTATTTTAGTAGCGCATTGAATTTTCGCCGTCCACCGCGAGTCTCCGTGATGATATGACGCGTGCAGCAAAACAAAGCCGTTCGCGATAAAGTCAAATGCTGGCAGAAGTGACAGCGAATCGCGGATGATACTATTCGTGAAAGATGGGCGAAGTTTGTTAAATTCTCGCGTGCAATAGCAAGCGGACGAACAATCTAGTCGAGCGTTTCTACCACGGTTCTATACCTGCGTCCAGCTGAAAAGGTATAACCTGCAATAAAGGGACGCTCAGCAACGCGGGAGAATGCCGCGCATCAAGAGCTTGCCGCAGAAGGCAGCCAAGGTGACGAGCTGTCACCCGTCGGCGAGCACGTGGGTGTTCCTCATGAAAGGTGAGCGCGCGAGGACGATTCATTGTCGCTCGTCGCGACTGACAATTGCAACCCCGCAGTCTTACTTGTCGATCGACCGCCGCGATCAGCTGTTTAGGCGCCCCTGCGAAAAGCGACCGCCGGAAATTGCATATCGATGAAAATGTATTTCAGAGGACAGTGCGAAGAACAGAAGTGGAGGCCAGTCGGAGAGCGTGAAGCTTAGACATCCAGCCTCCGATAAGCCAGCTATATTCGTATTCGGCGCTGGAAATCTCACGGTGCAAGAGGTTTTGATCTTTGACGAAAAGAAGAGGTCCTGGTTCATTGACGACAATGTCAAATCCGACGGCAAGCTGCACTTGTCGACACCGATTGATCCAATCTTCTTGGTACTGCCGTACTTGAGAAAGGTAATGGAAAATTTTATTTCTTTTTTTTCTTTTTTTTTAGGTATCATTTAAGCATATCCCTTTATTACAGTCGGAACTGGCTCAACCTTTGGAGCAATGTCTCTGGGATGAGGACTTCCCGGAGACGTCTCGCCTCGCGCAATGTGACAATTTGAATCTGTCCTTAGTCGCCGATCGTAAGGGGGATGAATCGCTGCAAGCGTTCAAGTTCAATGAGGACAAATCGTTGAATTGGCTGCAAAAGAAGGTAGAGAAGGTGGCGCATGCATTAAAAGAGAAAGGAGTTCATGTATCTCACGGCGCTATGAGTGCCACTTATGTTCAGAGTACTAAATATGAAACTGGTACAGAGGCAGGTAAGAAAAGTAACAAAATTGTAATTGTAATGCTGTTTGTGACAAAGGAAAGATAAGATCAAACATTTGACAATGTTCTCGACGTCAGTTATAGCTGAATTGAGATCTAATGGGATCTTATATATTAAATCAATTTTTGTAGGCCACCATCTACAAGCAAGATGAATTAATTGACAAAGCACTTATCGAAAATTTTCTTATAGAATACTTAAAATATGCACACGGCATTGTGTCAGAATACCTTGCCGAAGATCTCTCAAAGAAGCTGGCACAGCGTTTGAATATACCTGAGGAAGTGGAGAATAAAAAACGCAAACTGACTAGCCCTGAAATTAAAACGGACGAGAAGAAGCTTAAGAGAGATTCCATCGAAGAAAGCCCAGTGCCAAAAGCAAAGAAGCAAACGAATCTGAGTAAACCCGAAAAGGTTAGTCATTACTCATTAGTAGAATTAGTAATCACAGTCATTTCAGTAAACGATAACTATAATTATAGGTATCAAGCTACAAATAAAATATATCAATTTTTTTATTGTAGATAGCAATTTATTGGTCTAAATGCAATAATGTTCGTAATTGCTTCTTTTTTTTTATTTAAGATTACAGACATGAGGAAAATGTAGTCTCTAAATTTTTAAAACAATACATTTGTGTTGTACAAATTTAACTTGAATATCTTTATATATTTTTTTACAGACCCACAAGAGCGCTGCCCCTGGTAAAAAGGAATTAGCTAAACAAAGAGCAGCGGCAGGATCTAAAAGTATCACTAGCTTTTTTCAAAAGAAATAAATATCAAGAAACGATAGAACGACTTTAAAGATTAATATTAATGCATTTATAGACATTTATTATTATGTCTCATACATTTTTAAAAAAATTTTATTGCTACGTGTAAATCTATGTTTACCATAATGTAACGTCCAAGTTGAGATTGTAATATTTATTAATGCAAGTTTTTTTTCTAATATTTTAATAAATTCATGCAATATCTATCATTAACATTCAAAGAATGTAGCATGCAACAATAAACATTTAATAAAAGAATATATCAGCAACTAAACCTTTTATTCCTAATTTATAATATTTAGTTTTTATAATATTTTAATATCAATTATATACATATTCATATTGTGAATTTTTTATTCAAATGTATATCAATATATAACTGTAGAATATATAAATGATACTGTCAATCAGATCCATATATCTATCATTAACATTTGAAGGATGTAGCATGCAATAATAAACATTTAATAAAAGAATATATCAGTAGCTAAACCTTTTATTAATTCCTAATTTATAATATTTTAATATCGATTATATACATATTCATATTGTGAATTTTTAATTCAAATGTATATCAATATATAACTGTAGAATATATAAATATGATATTGTCAATCAGAAAGATCTATATATCTATCATTAACATTTGAAGGATGTAGCATGCAACAATAAACATTTAATAAAAGAATATATCAGTAACTAAACCTTTTATTAATTCCTAATTTATGATATTTTAATATCAATTATATACATATTCATATTGTGAATTTTTAATTCAAATGTATATCAATATATAACTGTAGAATATATAAATGATACTGTCAATCAGAAAGATCTATATATCTATCATTAACATTTGAAGGATGTAGCATGCAACAATAAACCTTTAATAAAAGAATATACCAGCAACTAAACCCCCAGTCAACACGCATGTCTAAACGACATCCGAAAGACGTCTTTCGAAAGATGTCTTTTCGGACTTTACAAAAAGATGTCTTTAAGACAACTTTTAGTATAGTCTGAAAAGACTATACTAAAAGTTGTCTTTCATATGACGTCTTTGGGACGTCTTTTGGACTTTACCAAAAAGATATCTTTAAGACAACTTTTAGTATATACTAAAAAGACATCTTTCATATGACATGTTTGGGACGTCTTTTTTAAGACGACTTTAGGACTTTACCAAAAAGACGTCTTTAAGACAACTTTTAGCAAAGTCTGAAAAGATATCTCATGAGACGTGTGTATAAGACGTCCTTTTTAAGACATTTTTCAGAAAAAAAATAAGACATCAGTTTTACAAAATAAAATAATTCGAATTATTATAAAAATCAGCAATGTGATATATATCTAATGCAGGTGTACTTATATATATTTTATTGCTTTTGAAATTGGAAATAAATGGAATCTGTATTGCGGATGAAGCTTTACGATAGACAACTACGCCACAGTGTATTTCTTATACTGTGACTACGCGTAGTGCAATCAGTGCACGTGTGGGATTCCGTTGTGAGCCACGGACTGAGGTGGACGTCTGTGGCTCAGTACTCTGATAGTGAAGAATGAAGAAGAAGAAGAAGAAGAAGAAGTGTACGCGTGTTCCGTGATTCTGTACGTCCTCGTAGCTGATCCGATCGTATCAATCAATGTCTGATGACGGAAAAGATTTTAATCCAAGGTAATTACTATACTTAATGCATATATCCTAGTATTCAAGACAATTATTAAATATTAGTCGATAAATACGCAGCTTGCATTAATATAACTATTACTTTCTTAATTTATAACATTATAATGTCATTATAATTTGTGACTTAACCTCAAATTTGTAAATCATATATTTTCAAATATTTTTTGTTATTAGTCAATTAATTTTACAAGATATTATTTACAACTACATTGCATTCTTCATTGCATTGTAGGTGTGCTTGATCTATGCTGTGACTCATGTGTGAAGAGATAATTTAGCGCCGGAAAATTGTATCGGAGTGATGAGATTTGCCCGTCAACATTTCTGCAAGAAGCTAGAGAATGACGGCTTACCGTTTTATCGTAGGACACTTTGTCGAGATGCGATTAGCATAATATAACTCTTCTGTATAATTTTATAATGGCATAAATATAACATTTATAAATATATATATATATGTATGTTTTTTTATAATGGCATTATATATAACATTTTATAATTTTATATTTTATACCGTGACAGCCATTACCGCCACAGCGGTCGGCCGAAACACGACGCTCGTATGCAGGAGGATCACATAGTCGCCCTGACGAACGCGACCAACATCGGTGACGGGGTCGTCAATAGAGTGACGGCGACAGTGCCAACGACGACGGTGCGGCAGAACCCGCCCCCGCCGCCTTATCACATCGCTATCCTGATACCGCCGCCGCCGCCACTCGCACTCTCGGACGAGGCGCCGCCATCCTCTTACGACAAGGTGATGCGATGAAATCAAACCGGCGTAAAATCCACTTACTAGGACAGGTTGTCTCTCGAGAATTCTTTCCTTGACATTTTTTCGTGAGTCCGTTACGCGAAGGCAGCACAAATCAATTCTCTAGGTTTAAGCAAACGTTCACGTCTGTGATAAGAGCGCAATGATGATGACACATCGACAACACATCCGGGGGTTTGGCTCGGGGGAGAGGGAGGGACTTTCACGCGGCGATATTTTTTAGTGGGCATTACGGAGAGAGCCGCGCTCCGCCAAATAAATTTCCGTTTTGATGCGGGTAAAATGTATTCTAATCTTTTTATACTTTACTATGGAGCTGTGTGATATATTTAACTTAGGTTTAGCCACAACGCAGCGCATTGCCGAATACTTGATCGATCCGTTTATTCTTCCGGTTAAAGACTTCCACGAAGCCATCGCTCGCAGTCGGGCGCGGTTCTTCGATATATGTATATATAATTCCAAGAATTCACTGAATTATGTTCGATTACTTAATTGTCTTCACGATCTTAGAACAGTATACAAAAATTACTTGTTACACACACACGCACACATACACACATATATACACGCGCAGAAGCATGAAAGAAAATAAATATATGAATTCGAGCCTGGGTGTCAAATTTGCAAAACGTTGCGCATGGCTCGGTCGCCACTTATGATAAGCTGGCAACAGTAGCCGCGTTTGGCGCACAGTTTCAGTTGTCAAATAGGTGTAACATTCTGTTCACCAAACGCGCTTGTTTTACCGAATATCATACGCACGGTATATACATTACGGTGCTTCATGCGACACAGGAGCACGCGCATACGACGTTTCGCGGTAGTTCTGTGTTACGTGTAATACAGAAATGTTAGCAAGCTACGAGTTTTATCGTGCGAAATGTAACACGATTTTGTATTTCTTTTTTCTCGTGAATGCATGGCGTGGGAGCGGGAGAAAGAGAGGAAGGAAGCGTGCGTGTTGCATACATGTAAATGATCATGTATATATATATATATATATATGTTATATATGTTATATTTTTTAATGGCTGTCACCAAGCATCGGTCCTAAAGAAGCGGTATTGTGTATTGTGTATTTGTAATAATTAAATAATTAAAATAAACATGTAAAAAATAACTAAATTTTTATCTCTTTTTATTCTTAAAATTATACTATAATGTGTAAAAGATGTCTAAAGAATGTCATATAGGATGCCCAAAAAGTGTCTTATAGGTTGACTTAAAGATGTCTAAAAGATGTCTGAAGAATGTCATATAGGACGCCAAAAAAATGTCTTATTGGTTGTCTTAAAGATGTCTAAAAGATGTCTGAAGAATGTCATATAGGCCATTTCAAAAGTGTCTTATAAGACGTCTAAAAGACATGTAATATGACGTCTAAAAGACAGACATAAGACGTCTTTAAGACGTCTTAAAGATGTCTTTTAGTAAATCTTTTTGGACGTCCGAAACATTTTAAGACGTCTTTTAATCGTCTTTAAGACGTCTTATTGTTCACTGGGATAGTTTACTCGTTTACCGGACTCTCCTCCGGTGTCTGCAATCCCTTCATCGGCTCTGGAACAGGAGTCGAATTCTCCTCTTTCTTCGTGCTCTCGCTTGTACCACTCTTCTTCTCCTGTTCCATCAGCGTTGCTACCTCCTTGCCCTTTGTGACCGCTTCCTCCTTTGTGATAGTATTTAACTTGGAGGTATGTGGGACGGTCTTGGTAGTCATCACTTTCGTGTTGCCAGCTGGTAAACCAAGTACCTTTTTCGCGGTCTCCTCCGCCTTGACTACGGCTTCCGTGGCTTTGGGAGCATCTTTGGTAGGAGCCAGGTCCGTGACTAACTACTGTGCTATATGTGTTGCCCCCGCCACTGCCGCGCCTGCAGGGCCTCCAGTCAAGAAACCGGCCAGCGCTGATGCCGCCGGTTTCAGTATATAGTTTTTTGCACCCTGCCAGAGAGTCTCCAACAAGGGTGGGCCCGGCCACTGTATTGGAGTGACTTTGAGTCCACTCAATGCCGGATCACCGTATTCATAGTTTGAACCGATGATGTACCAGTTCGTAGTGTCTGAATAGGGAATACCGATATTCATAACCGGTGCACAATAGGTTAGTGACTCATACATATCTGTTGGAACCAGGACTCTGTTATTATTGCAGGCTGCGTTTGAATAACCTGCCACGTTGTCCACCCAATGCAATAGGCAGACATAACCCTCACCAGGCTCTCGCACTATTGCTTGAGGGAAACGGCGATACATGTCAATTGTTGTGACCATGTTAAACTTGTGTTCACCGTATTCTCGTTTCACCTTCATGGCCATATAAGGTCTGCTCTTATAGTAAAACATCGTTATTTCTTTGGGTATTGTCCCTCCTGTCAATCCCATTTTGTCTACCCACTGTTGGGTGCAGTGGGCAGGAACGGGGCTAAAGGTCATCCAGTCCACGTTATTATATGGCGATAACATAAAATACTCGGCCATTATGTCCAAATCCCATTCTTGTATATTTGACATGATGTTCTCAATGTCAAGATGGACAGTTATTCCTCCATACATAGCACTTTTAATTGCATTGAGCACACTATCTCTGTGTGCCACATCGTACCTGTTGTCCACTCCCGCCCAGTCGCGGGGCGATATGTCGTTCAGGGCGAGAAAAGCCGACGTTGAAAAACTTATGGCGCAAGATAACATATGCACCCAGTGGACAAATCCTGTGGGAGACGCGAACCGATAGGACTCAGTGTGTGTTAAGATTAATCCCATCGCGGTTGCGACGCGACTCACCGACGTCATGGTCTGAATATTGTATGCCGGAACTGCCACCTCAGGTTGTTGAGTGGACCACGTTATTCTCAGACGTTCACCCTGTCCGACATACCGGACTCGCACCACACCCGTTGGAAACTCGTGCTGAGGTGAAATCCCTGAAAAATTGTAAGCTATGGACCTTCTGCGAGCGTCCAGTTTGTCCTTTTGGTCCAGATTGAAGAGATGGCTTTTCATAGCCTTAGTCTTGTCCAAGTACGAACCATCGTAGGTCCATGATCCGTATGGCTCCGCAGTGTAATCAGGAGTTGGCTCGTCGTGCTTGAGCGCTGGTGCAATTCCGTAGTACCACTGACCGTACAATTCTGCGAGCAACGACAACGCCGTACCACATGTGTCTGACACAGCCAACCGCGTACATATTTCGCTCAATGCGAATGTAGTGTCTCTCCGTATACCGGGTATGTTTTCTGTATTCCAAAATTTGTCCCACAACGCCCAAATTGATACGGGCACCTCATTTTGGGGACCTTTCCACACCGGGACATCTACAGCCACGTCCCTCAAAGATAGTTTGACGTTGGCAGAACAATTGGGTGATGTCTCATCAATAAGTACTAAACACACGTTCCTCACACCGGGTACATTGATACTATTCACAACGGGAACATACGTTTCCACCATCTTATACACTTTCCCATTAGGGCCATCTCTTGTTGTTACACTACCATAGGTTACAGTGCCTGACCACGCATCAGAGCTCAAAAACGAAAAAAGATAGGCCAAAAGGTGACTCTGCCTCAACAATCGCGATGGCACTGGCACTGCTGTCCAATTTACGTCCAACTCCCCGTATGTAAAGCCATCAGGCGTGGTAGAATAGTATGAATTATTTTCCAGGGCCACGAAAGTATCTAAAGGCATGGCTATTGCTTTCCACGCGTTGGGCGTCACACCTGGCTTTTGCATTATGTCCATTCCAGTTCCGCTAACGGTTTTTGGTTTGCGAACAAACCTGTACGGTATGGGATCACAGGCATAGCTCTCTTGTCCGACAGATAAACCCATCGCCCCACACCGCAGCACCGCTGCTATCTCATATCTGGTGGATGGCCTCAGCAACATCGCCTTGACCAGTAACGACATAGCCGTTGCGTCTCTAACATTTGGCCCTCGCACGACCGCGGATAAGACTCCAGTTTGTGCGGGGTCATTCAGTCTATCGGCTAGAATCTGGTACTGCGGGCTATAGGGCACGGGATCCGTCTCTCTTCCACATATCATTGTGCTAACAGCTACACACCTCACGGGTATTATATCTGAGTAATAAAACCCAGTGTTCTGATCTGGTGTTGGGTCGTCAACCTCTTCTTCCGTGCGTGCTGTTGCTCCTTTTCTAGTTGTTGGTCCCTTAGATCCACTCGCCACAACCCTCGAAGCAGGCGTTGTCTCCGTTAACCTCTTTGCCTGTTGACGAGTCATTACTCCCTTCCCGCGTATGTATATTTTTACTCCCCCGTCCAGATACTGTTGATTTACGCAGGATAGGGCTTTCCATTCTTCTGGTGTTGGCGTGTCCCCCTTTGGCACATACTCTGCCCCCTCGACCCATTGACCATGCTCGTCTGCTGTTTCAACGATGTAGACACCACCAACATACAAACGCGACACACAGTCCCATGATGTGTAGGACTGTGATTTGCATCCTACGCGTGCCGCGGAATCCAGTGATGTTTGAGTGGTTTCTAGATTCCCTACTGGTGACCCTACTTGTGGCGACGGGCTGAATGTCCACCCCATACAATTCTTCACTGTCACTGGACTCGTCAAAACAGCATCCATCCTGAATCATTTGGACATTATCAGTACGGCGCACAACCGTCTATTAATCCAAAACTACGTGCTCAATCTTCTGCGTATCGCTGTGTGAACGTTAAAGCGCTCTGGTCTCCCCTTAATTATCCACTGGTGATCCGGGTACCGACCACCAGGGGTCAAAATAGTATCTTGTCCGCTTACTATTTTGACTCTCTCTCTCTCTCTCTCTCTACTGAATTTAGAGTGGCAAAATTTTATTATCGGCGCGAAATAAAATCAATACATAACATATTATACTTACCACTCGCATATCTCAGGGTATAAGAAACCCATTTCGTTCGTGAAACTACAACAAGAAAATTCGTGATTAAATCACTTGCGACGGCCACACGCCGTGGTCTTTCTATTTTAAACGTGATTCTCATTCCATACTTACTCCTCGATACCGTGGAAAGTCAACTTGGGCGTCGACAGTAAGCTATCGCTGTTTAAGCCGTTCTGCAATGCGCAAAAAAAAAAAGGGAACGATTATCGTATAATCGGGTTTGCCGCAATTTGGGCAGCGGCGGCAACGTATATAATACAAGCGACGTGCGAGCGGTGATATCGTGCGGGTCAAAGTAAAAGCGTAGTCTTACGTAATTTGGATTCAAGTCAGAATAGAGAAAGCAGTCCTCATC
>NW_012026814.1:1574694-1606738 GCF_000956235.1 Wasmannia auropunctata
GACTTTGTTCCGTGTATATTGTTTGGTTCTATTATCCGTGTTATATGTATATATATATATGTATATATATAAATGATACTGTGTCAATCAGAGAGAGACACCTGAGAGAGGACATAACAGGCCTTTTGCCAATAACCTCAAAATACCCTCGTGTACTAATGCCCTCTGAAGAAGTGGATGTAAAGTACACAGCAACCCTTCTGTACCGCGGGTATATTTATTTTAAATACGATCAACCCCTGGAATAAATTTAAAAAAAAATGCCATATAAAATTGCATTTGAAAAGATTTATATATGACTTTTAGCCTTCCATCAAGAAATATCCAAAATAATATTACTTTATAATTATATTTTGTACATACACATAACACGGATAATAGAACCATAAACAATATACACGGAACAAAGTCGAAGACTGTGGTTACTTGCCAGAAATATTCGTAATCTGAGAGAAAGAGGACATTTGATTTTCGAATGCGCAATTTTTCGAGAATAATGTCCCAGCAGTCGAAAGGTAGATGTAGCACGGACACGCACCGCAAATTGTATACCTGCGGTGCGGAAAGTTGCCATGTAGTTTACATCCACTCCTTCAGGTGGCGTTAGTGAGCACGAGGGCATTTCGAGGTAACCTGCAAGAGGCCGTCATGTCCTCCCTCGGGTTTCTCACTGCTGTCGAGCTTTCCGGGTAGGATCAGATGATCAGGTATGCCAGACATGGAAGCTGATGATCGGGGAAAGAGCGATGACTACTACCTGGAGCTGTCTCCCGATCCCATCAGGTTCGAGTCGGTCAGCTGCCTCACGAATGTGTTTTTCGATGACTCGAAGCAGCAAGTTAGTCGATCATTTGTTCCCGGTATACGTGAAAAGGAATCTTCCGCCTCTACTCCGACGCGATGACAAAACAACACGATTTGCGTACAGGTGTTCGCTGTCCGCTCGGGAGGCGTTACGGGGGTGCTCGTCAAGGGCCCGGATCAGAGCTTGAACTTCCGGATGGAGGATCGAGGCCCCGTGATATCCATCAAGTTCTCGCCCGACATGAACGTGCTCGCGATTCAGCGCACCAATTCGTCGGTGGAATTTGTCAACTACTCCTCCGTCTCCGGTTTGGATCACGTCGAGTACTCGCAGCCGTGCAAAGGGAAGAACGCCACGATACTGGGCTTTGTGTGGACGCACGGCACCGAGATACTTATAGTCACCGATCACGGTGTAGAAATGTTTCAGGTGCGAAAAGTTTTCCACGTCGTCTCTATTTTATTATCATTATCTTGTATTGAGAGGAATTTCGACAGTCGGTGCTGAAATCGTCGTTGTTGTCGCAGGTTAATCCAGAGAAACGTAACGTCAAGGCACTGAAGTGCTTGAGCTTAGGTGTAAATTGGTTCGTATTCTGCCCCAAGAGTTACCTGGTGCTACTGTCATCCGGCACTGTTGGCAATCAAATACAAGCGCTACACATTACACCTGGCAATATTCACAAGTTGACTAAGTTTGAAAGTTAGTAGGGAGCAGCGTGTTTTGATACTGAGCCGAGCGAAAAATATTTTCTACATGTTCATGATGTTTCAGTCGAGCATAGCGTGACGAAACCAGGGAAGCTGGCAGTTTCCGAACGGGACGTAGCATTGGCCGTGTTGTACGGGACGCCTTGTATAATTTTGTTGCGGCATCAACCAGGAGCCAACCGCTCAATGGGAACGGCATTTGTATACGTCTATACTGTGCACAAGTGAGATTTGTTGCTTTAAACGCAATACTTGCAGTAGTATCCTTGCAATGTCACAGCTGTGTCTTTTTGCAGAATGATGACCATTAAGAAGAGTCATATGCTAAAACTGGATGTTGGTGGCAGATTTGCTATAAACGTTGTTGATAATCTCATCATTGTTCATCACCAAGCGTCAAAGGTTTATATTACTGTTAGATGTAAAAAAGAAGTTTATTTAAAACAGCAGAATTTGAATTTGAATTGAATTTTTTATTTTTATGTAGACATCAATGATATTTGACATTATGATGTCGGGTGTGAGTGATGGAACAGTGATGCATCATACAAGCGTAACCACAGCAAAACCGATTAAACCTTTCAATCTGAAAGTACCAGGTGCAACCTTGTCCGATCAGATGTATCAACCGTGCCAGTTATGTATCCTTCTGTCAGAATGATTGTATCGATACCTATTAATTTAATAAGTAATATTTACAATAATGCACATTATAAATCTAAATATTAAGTCTTAACACACTATATAGATTCCCCTAATTGGGTCGTTTTTCAACCAAATATAATAATTGATGTAAAACTGGGTTGTTTATGGTACGTTCGGTTAATTATAATATCTTGTCTCGATTTAAATTCACGCATGACTTCTCTCATTTATTAATAACTAAACAGGTACATCGAGCTCAGATTGGAAGTTTTGGTGAAATTAATCACGGATAAAGTGCTTTTAGTAGAATTTTTAATGCAGCGGTCGAACGCTAAGCAGATATTAATACAAGTCTTGCAGAGTTTTATGACCCAGTTACCTGTAAGTTTAATGGAGATGCCGACCATATTCGATAAACTTAACGTTGTATACAGAAATTATTTAGAGAATGAAATACAAAACCAGGTAATTCTAGATTACATTCCTCTTTGTTACATACAATTTTTTTTTTTGGATGTGCTGATGAGCAACATTAAATTGTGTTCGTTTATCAATTGCAGATGGGAACGCCTTTACAAAATAATGTTAAGAATGTAACGACAGTGGCTGAAAATTTTAAGTATAAACTATTGCTCGATCAAAGCGACATGTACAGTCACATATTGTCCAAATTTCCCGAGAATACAATCGAACCAAAGATGATAATATGGGTGCTACTCGAATATATCAGGTACATGGGAATTGATATAACAAATGATAACAATTACAATAAATTTATCGACAGTTTATTTTAAATAAATAATTGTTTCACAGATCATTAGCCGAACACGGTATACCGGTGCAACATTACTTGCACGAATTGGTCATCACGACGTTGGTGCATCGGAAGGCTTACTACCAGCTGCATCAGTTGTTACAGTACCATGTGGTCGCCGATTCGAAGCCTTTAGCTTGCCTGCTGCTTTCCCTGGAGAACTTGTATCCGGCGGCACACCAACTGGCATTGGACATGTTGAAACGGCTGGGGAACGCGCACGAGGAGATAATCGAAGTGCTTTTATCGAAGGGATATATTCTGGCTGCCCTACGGTAATTTGGAGCGCTATCTTTAATTTTTACGTTTGAAATAACGTATTCGCACGTATATTTATTATATCTCTGCGCTCCAGATACATTCGGTCGGTCGGAATGGCGGATCAAGTGTCGGCAAGAAAATTCTTAGAGGCGGCGAAAGCCACCGACGACGCGACGCTCTTTCACTCGGTCTTCAAATTCTTCGAGCAGCGCAACTTGAGGCTGCACAACACCACGGCCTTCACGAAGGGGGAACACTGTCAGCCATACGTACAGCATTTCAAATATCTATTTCAAGGAACGGACAATGAGTGTAATTCGGACACGAACTCGAACGTTACCACTATTTCTTCGTAGGATTTTAATATCGATATTCGTTTACGAATAATAGGTAAAAGAATCTACTTTTTTTATTTTTATTTAACGAAGCTGATAGAGAATTTATGTGCTTTAGCCGCTTCGTAACCTGTAAATTCCTGTAATGTTGTACAAATATATATTGTTATGAGGATTATTTATTATGAGAAAGAGAGAATAAAGAGATTAAGAAGAATTTGTAAGGTACAGCGGATTAATTTGAAGTGTGGTAATTTGGATACTAGTAAGCATTTGCTAAAATTTCAAAAAAAAAAAAAAAGATTTTAAAATACATTTTATTATATTAATGTCTGATTTTATATCAATAAAATCTCTTATTTTTCTAAAATTCTTGCAAATGCTTACTATTATCCAAATTACCCCACTATTCGAATTACCCCGCTGTACCTTAATATATGTAAACATTTACCTGCAAGAGAATATCTCCTTTCCGTCTTTTCACACTTCCAAGTCCACGTTGCGGGATTTTCTTTATTACGGGAATTATACATTCGAGACTTACAAAGTATAAGGTTTCTTTAATAATCTTTTAATAGCGAGACTTATACGTAATGTAATACATTCATAATGAATTTCTTATTTACGAAGTAAGTACTCGATAATATCAGCATTCGTTTTTCTCTTTTGATGTGTATCTTCAAAACGATACATCGCACGATATAGAGATTCTTCTTAATTAAAAAAAAAAAAAAAAAAAACGAATAATCGTTTCTTGCGTCCTGATAAATGCGATGAAAGGTAAACGAGTTGGTCGCCAGTTAGGTCTACGAATTACAATATTGAGTAGAATTTACATTTGTAGGAGAAGAAGATAATAGATTCTGTATACATTAGAGATATACAATAAATATACAATCTGTTACAGTAAACCAAGGACTATACAGTAACAGACGCTGTAGTTTCGATAACAATAACTTTAAATATTCGGAGAGCGGTAACGAGTGGGCGAAGGAAAAGTGGAAGGTCGCTGCTAACAAGCCAAGTGAGATCCCTGTGCTTCCTTCATTATTTTAAGGATGACCAAACTCCGATTAATTTAATTTTGGCGATTAACTGTTATCAAGTGATGCAGAATAATGTTAATATATATAAATAGACTCGAGCAGCACAATATTGGTAAATTCATTGGCGCAATATTGGACTAATGTATTCCCAATGCAAATACATTAGTGCAATATTGGACCAATATTGGATCAACAAATTATGCTACTAGGAATCAATATGAATAGACTGATGTTTTGTTGTGTTTAATGAAGGAAAGACTGAATTAGGAAGGATGAATTGTACAGTTAGAAACTTTGCTGTAAACAATTGTGGTTGAATTAATTGCCAATTAAATTGATTGGAATTTGATCGAAGTTATCTAAAGCGCGATCGTGACCGTAATCGAGTAATTATCGGATGAACAGATCTACTAAGATGATTATAAAAACGTACGCTCGAATCTCTTCAAAGAGACGTGCAAAGAATTACGAATACAGTGCTCACACACACATACGGAGAAACAACGAGATATTGGGAAATTGGTCAAACGCATTATTTCGTCAATTCGTTATATCTGTTAATCGTGATAATCGAGCATTGCTGGAATCATTTGCAATGACAAATGATTTGATTTTTTAAGCTCGGTCGTGTTGATTGAGAAAGTAAATTTTGGCGCACACGCGACTTTTTGGTCCGCTTCGACGATTAGATTTATTTCAAAGGTTCTTTTTCATTTTGTCATAATATACTTATAAGATTCTGGCATAAAGAGGACATTTTGAGCTTCATTCTTTAACTTTAATTATAGAAAGATTGCAAAAGTATGAAAAATGTATTTGAGAAAAAATAATATTAATAATATATAGAATATAGAAAAATTGTGCGCATATTAATTGCATCGTTATAATTTTTTTTTATATAACATGACAAAAATATTATAGTTTAATTAAAATAATGTCTAAATACGTGCGAGAGAGAGACAGAAAAAGAGAGAGAGAGAGAGAGAGAGAGAGAGAGAGAGAGAGAGAGAGAGAGAAAGAGATAATTAATATGCAAAAGATTATCAATATGCAAAGGATTTTTTTAATTTCAATAATCACTTTGTTGAAAGAATCATTTGAACAGTCTATGAAAGATATGAAAATAAAATAAAAGCAATGCAAAAACACTCTGTAGAGAAAAAACTCATCGGGATTAAAAAAGTTCATTTTATATTTCAAAGTGAAAATTAACGTGAGCAAAATAACCATCGAATTTTTTTAAAGTAGCGGTTTCAATACACGCACGTAAAAGATTGAAATTAAAAGTTATCGGATTCTGATTGGCTGTTGTGCCTCACTTTATATATCATTCCGCTGCGCCAGCCGAATCGCATCCGCGTCACGTAATATTCGAGATTCTCGTTTAATAAAAAGTATTAATAAAAGGCAAGTAACATTATTGATTATTGGCAAAAAAAAGTGTGCTGCGATAAACGCACACAAATGTAGGTACTTGGAACGAAACCGCGTATACTTATAATCGTGTTATGCATAAATTAAAATCGTTTTGTTCAGGTAAGATTAAGAATTGCGTTTTGCCTGTGCGAAAAGCGCTAATTTTCGTACCGTCCGACGCAATTCGCGAAATGTAATTTTCGACGTCACATATTTCATAAGCTCGTCGTGATAAAAGATAAATTAATTTTACACTATGCTTTCGAGAAAGAAAGAGGAATTTTTTATTATTTCAATAAACGATATTTAATTATTTCTGTTTCAATAGCTTTGTTAAAAAAGAGTGTACGAATCACACAAAGTGAATGTAATGCAAAGGGATTTTTTGCTAAAAAAAAATTAATTGGGATCAAAAAAGGTTTTATTACTTATATTTCGAGATGGAAATTAATTCGGGGGATGCGAGGCGACGTTTCAATTTTTTTTTTTAAATGTCATAGAAACATATTTCAGAGTGATACGTGTGCAGCATTGAGATTAATCGGATTTTGATTGGCTATCGTTCGCGATCGTTCGCGTGCCTCACTTCGCGTCGTACCTGTTATACGCTCGCCTTTATTCGCGGCATTTCGCGCCAACGGTCGTGTCCGCGTCGCGTAACATCCGAGATTAGTTTAACAAGTTACGGTAACAAAATGCAAGTAACGTTACCGATTAATAATAAAAATGTCCCTTGATAAGTAACGCGTAAACGTATATGCATAAGTATGTGGACAGAATATTACAGTCGTTTTACGTGTAATTATTACGTATATTGTATGAATATAAAATCGAAGTCTCTCATTTGTTCGGCCGAAAGGATTAAGAACCGCGTTTCTCCGCGAGCGCGGAGAAGCGCATATATCCCGCGTAACTTCACGTCGTTCTTCCGTCTCGGGGCATTTCGGCAAATCGTAATTCTCCGCGTCGTCGTAAGTTTCCGTAAGCTCGTCGACAGTGATAAGTAGGTAAGTTAATTCTACGAGATTCTACGTCTCCCGAAACAACGAGAAAGGGAGGGAGAAAGAGTATGTGGCGTGTATGTGTTACAGATACAAGTATAGTTACAGTTTGAATTCGGATTTCATTGGTTCTCCTCTTAATCGTCTTCATTACCGTCCAGCTTGATGTAATTGATGCGCGCGAAATGAGTCAAAAGTTTCTCTTTAGCTCTTTAAATACGATATAAGGATTATACCGACGATTTCTTAATGTTAGTATATCATTTGTACCGTGTAGCGACACTGTTTTCCCTTCAGCGGAAAACGCTAACTGATAAAAATATCTTGCGATTCTATCGGGTACGTCTCGCGACATCAACCTATACCACTTAAAAAAGAATTAATTTCCGGACATTAATCTGGAAGGATCGTTATAATATATTTTCTCTACCCCACTGCCACTGTATACCCCCGTATTCCTATTTCTAGTTGTTTATCCCTAATTTATAACATCTATAAATGTGTAATTTCACCGCAGATTATATCAACGTGATATATTAAGCAAATTCGTAACTTTATATGTGCGAATTTTGCGACCTGGGTACAAATTAACTGATAAATAACACCGGCCGATAAAGCAAGGCGTTAAGATACGCGATTGCCGTAAATATACAGACAGACATTAGATAGAGACTTCTCGAGTTTCCCCTTTTGATTCATTAGCCTAGCCTCGTTTTTTTTTTGTCTTACACACTACATGAATAGGCTGCCCGAAAATGCACGCGTACTTGGGACATTCGTGACATACTTTATACGCGAACGGAAGAGGATTAAAAATATATCAATGAATCTAAAATAATTTTGAACTATTTGAAGTGTTTAAAATGTCTCCTTGTCAGCAATGAAATGCGAAAAGATTTTCTAGGGATTAAAATTCATGCAATTTGAGTGGGTTCGATTTTGGTACGCAGCAACGAACGTACAGAACGTAAATTAAATGTAAAATTATTTGTATAAAATCATTTTTGTATTAACATCATTTTGTGCTAACATTATTACATCAAAATATCGGACTGTGTGAATTGATTTGAACGATAAAAAAAATGTACAGAGTTTAAGCCTTGAAATTTTCACGTTTTTTTCGTTTAAATGATCGTTTGAAAGAACGTGCCTTTAAATGATCAGCTTACAATTCTGCTACTGTTTATTTGCTACATTATTAAGAGCGG
Organism: Wasmannia auropunctata; assembly: GCF_000956235.1. Classification (NCBI taxonomy): domain Eukaryota; kingdom Metazoa; phylum Arthropoda; class Insecta; order Hymenoptera; family Formicidae; genus Wasmannia; species Wasmannia auropunctata. The sequence goes on from NW_012026814.1 coordinate 1,582,936, forward strand.
CAATATTGAGTAAAAGAATGTAATAAAATATAATATTGATGTAATAATGATGTCGACAAATGTAACACATCGCGTTCTTGACAAGGAATATTTACTAAATGTCCAAACTACGCGTACATCAAGAGATTTTCCGTATAGAATTTCTGACACAGTATACATATAGACAACGCGGTGGCGCGCCGATTACCGTGGATTACCGTTAACGTGTATAGCATCATCTGGGAATACATACCTAACTATATATATTGAGAGTTTGGATATTAATTATTTACAGGGACATCATTACCCGGCCATTCCGCTTGTTTGCGAGAGGAATTGGAAATTAGTGGGCGGACACTTACGCGTGTCTCGGGAGCTTGGAGTAGAAGGATGGATCATGTCCCTTCACTTCTGTGCGACGATACGGCGTATTAAAGTGAGTACTCGATACACAAAAGACACTATATTGCGTCGTTACGCACGAAAATCCAGATTATTAATAAATTCAAGAAAATAACTGCCCGTTCTCGTGCCTATATTTTGAAGCTTAGCGCGCGTACATTTTACTCGCTCTAATTGCAAGAATTGGAGCTGCAGAAAACAATCGATCGATTATTAACTGGCTAGAGACTATTGTCCCGTTGGGAACCTCTTGACAAAGCTATTCTATTACAATTTCTTAAGTTCGGAGCAGGATAACAGCCTTTACCCGAGTCAATACCTATACAAGTTCTGATAGACTTTGGTCCATTGTGTACGTACGTATTTAGATAGGGATTGAGTCAGCACGGTCGTTATGTATTTAGACTATACATATCGCGTAGATCACGGGTAGACGGGAGCTTTGTAAGGTACAAGTAAAGTTCGACAGGTAGGGGAGTCTGTCCCAAGAAATCCGTCGAGGTCGCGTGAAGTTCCATGCGGACACAGGAGAGAATGTTCGCCACAATAGCCGCAACGAAATTGCGTTTGTGTTATCGTCGGCAGGCGTGCAAAATCTACACGATGTAACTAAAACTGTGCTGAACCGTTTGAACTTGAGAAGTTTTCCCGGTCTTCTATCTAAATTGCTTTTTCATTTTTTTTCCACGACGTGTCGTGTACGTTTCCTTTTTTTTACGCCCCACGTGCCCGTTTCTTTTGGTTTATCAAATTATTTCGAGCAGATATTTTCTGGGAGTTCAATAAATACGCGGAATTTTATTTCGCATTATCAATACAAAAAGCAACGGGCTCGTTTAAAACTTAATGCATTTCTGTAATATTTGTATTACAAAAGGATATGCATATATCATTTATTACAACCGTATCGGAAAATTTAGCTGTTTGTGCAATTTAATATGTATAATACCGAATATGAATATACAGTAAAAATCTGATTCTCTCAATTATAATTTTAACAAAAGTTTGCATTATCCGTCACAGAATTACATTCAGATTTTGAGATTCGGATTATAAGAGGGATTTATTTTGCAAATATTTTTACCTCTCCTCAATGCATATTACAAGTAATACATGTGTTACATTTAATTCAAAGTTTTTCTAGATATATGCAAGCAACTCAAACGAAATATTCTGTTTTTAAAAATTGTATCTTTTTTTAGTAAATTTTCGCACGTTTGTCGACAATGACACTTCACCCACATTTGTACAAATGACAGGACCGATAGAATGATAGAAATACACTGCTCTCTCGCATTAAAATGTCAAAATACAAAACTTCACGCACGCATTCGCGCGGGACGTTCGCGAGGTACTCGTTAAACGTACTCATGACCTTTTTTTTAACAGTGGACTTACCTCGGGAACATCTCGCGATCTCAGTTCACTTCGCTGAACGTACCTTTCACCTTTATAATTTCCCCTTGGTCGCGTGAAAAATATCTTAATGGGACGGTTATTAATATTCGTAATCTAGTCGCATTACTTAACAGTGCGGCGATTGATCCTTTTTTTAGTCTGTGTCTTTGCCTCTTGTCTTACTCTCCAGTTTAATTCATTGAAATTTGTTTCGTTCTTATCTTTTAAATAGCTTAAACTTTCAAGCGTGAATCGTAAATGCTAAAATAACAATGATAAAATTAACGTGGGTATAAAAATGGGAAAATAGTGAATTGTGATTTTAATAGGATTATCACTCTTTTCAAAGATCTTATTAGAATCTCAATTTATTAAATTTGTATTTAAACTTACGATAACTGTCAAGTTGTCCGTTACTGCAATTATTAAAGTCGTCAATTTGTAAAGATCCTTTTTCTTTTATTTTTTAAAAAGAATTTTATATATTCTATGACGATCAGATTTTCCAAACTTGAAAGTTCAATCTCTTTGATTATTATTACACAGAAGACTAAAATATGCTCGCGTACATAAGTATCTTTGCAAATACTAGCTTCTATTGAATTTATTGCAAGACAAATTAAGTTAATTCATATTTTGTTGTCAGTGAAAGGCTTTTGATTTTTATCCACAAAATACAAGTTTAAAAATGTCTAACTATTATCTGAGCTAATTAATTATCGTAACACTTTATTATCTATCTAAATACTTGATGACTATATGTTCTCGAATAAACTCATTCGATGAAATATATGTATATATATATATATATATATATATATATATATATTCAAGTAGTTCGTACTTTTACGATGCGCATAAAATAAGATACGAACCGTTATTAAAATAATTTCACGAGTTATTAGACTTTTTTGGGGAATACGTTTCTCGTACAACCGCGAATTAACGAGACTGCATACGATAATATTCTCAAATGTGCGAATATGGTATTTCATACGAATATCTCTGGTGTCGCGTGAAATATTCATATTCCTCACTACCTTGGTTTTTACAATTACTTGCTTAATTATTCGACATTATATTACACGTTTTTAATATCTACGCGTCAATTATGATATATATATGTATATATATATATATATATATATATATATATATATTGTATATATATATATATATATATTCTCAAGGTATCTCGCGTCACTTCAGTATCGTTACAATGCTGTTTCAGTTTGTGGTATTTCTTCAATCCCCTTTGTGCATCGGTTCAGTTACGATGGCATATGAGTCTCCTTCCTGTTCTATTTTATACGTTAGATAGATCTTTCCTTACTTCACAATTGCATATACAAAATATTGGCATTTTCTTCAATACTTTCTGCACTACTTTTGATTTCTGTTGAGGTAAAATGTATTCTTTTTACAAAAGTCTTACGTATTTTAAATAATCTTTTTGTCGTCATACAATATTTTCTGAGCTTCATGAATAAAGTCATTAGTTTTGAGATAAGAGACATTAGTTTTAATAATATTTTTTCATACACACAGAATTTATGTTCTGTGTGTTAATATTTTGTTAATATTTTTTTTTTTAGTTATTGTCTTTTCAGATAAGTCTTTCAAAATAATTTAAGATACTTCCAATAATAGAGGTAATGTGAGTAATTACTAATAATAATATTAACGTATATTATTATTCCGCACTGAAAACAATACATATAATATCATTTATAATACTATTTCAATTTTAATGAGAGGAAGAATATTGGATAAAAAAAATCGGAAATGCTATAAATAATGAATTATAGTGGAATAATAATATTATAATTACAGTTCTATTAAATATTGTATTAACAGTTTGAAGAAATTGCAGCACGATTGAAATTCGTTAAAATATTATAGAACAAGGAGGAGAGTCGTTTCTATCGTTCCTAATTATATTATAATAAGTCTCCTATCTAAATCCAAATATCTAAAATAATATGCTCCGATATACATATCTCTCCCGTAGATATGCGTTACTGGAATTTCTAATGGTTATAACTAAATTGCAGTATACTTTCGGGATACTAACATGTTCAATGACTGCAATTTATGTGATTAATTATGCACTTGTACACACAGTCGTTATTAACTTCCAAATTATTAGACATTAGAACAAAGCGCGCAATTAAGAACTTCAAAAAAATAGAATTTAATATATCATGCAAGTTCTTTGAAATATCATCATTCACTTCTTTGTCCATTTGCAAATTTTTTGCCCAAATAGAAAATAATTTGAGTAGAGTGATACAAACAATTAATTGTTTTATGAATAATTCCACGCACACACATGGATTTTATTTTAAAATATATGTAATTCCAAGTTGAGTATTACTTATCAAAGTATTTTACGTGAAATCTAAGAATTTGACAGTCACGTTAAGCAAAACGTTGTTGCACATACGAAATCAGAAATGAAATCCTTGAGCTTCGATATATTCCCGGACAAGATATTAAAATAGATTTCGCAATTTACTGCAGGAGCTTATCGCCATCTTATAAGCTTTAAAAGAGAAAAGCGCATATCAGATAACGGAGTGGATAGCAGAGAGGTAGCAAAGAAGAGGGTACTTTATATTTTGCCTATTACGTATCTTATAATAATTTGCAAACGAATTTCTTTATCTTTCTACGTGACGGCAATACTTGCAACAAGAATTTCCTTTAAAACGAACATAACTAATATTTTCGCGAGGATATGCATCGTGTGCATTGCAAAATAAAAAATGTCAAACGTGTTGAAATGTTAATACCTTTGCTATCGGATTTTTTTTAATTGATCGTAAAGCATTTAAGCGCAGCGTACCTCTTCTTGCGAATCTTTTACGCCTAAGTGAGACATTTTTGTTGATAATTATTTTTAATAACAATGGTTACTTTTTCGCCAATTATTCGTTGTTCGAAAATGACATAAATAATTAAGAGTATATCTTGATTCCTTGTTTTGAATAACGAAAGAGGACATCTTAAAGCATTTAATTTTTAAATTGACCTTTTTTATTTCGTTTCTATTTTTATCTCGATACCGCGAACTTTTTAGATGCTCGTCGCAAGAAATTCTTCGAATCTTGCGAATCTTTTGAGCGAAACTCGTATTTTAATATCGTTATTTTTCGAGAGAGATAACGCTTTTAAATTCGCAGATTATATGCGATTAATTAATGCACGTACATTTCTTTTTGAAATTACGAGCAAATACATGTATATATTGGAAAAGCGATATGCGTGCTTTCTTGATTTTATATATGAACTGCATTAAATTCTCGATAAATAAACTTTTCCGTAATGCAGTAAAATCCTATATCGCTTTCCTTATATATTATACTTTTTGGGATGTTTTGAAAAACGTGTAAAAATAATCGCAAGAAAATGTTGCATATATAATACCCTAAGAATGTAATTTTTTTACTTTAAATCAGAAATATTTACATGGACAAATATAAGAGTTCATTCACTCGTTGAAAACAATTACATATCCGTCATTAAACATCAATTTCACGTCCACACCATTAATATGTATATCTACAGTGGATATTCTAAGAAAGATACATATCGATAGCTTTTTCTGCTGTTACAATTTGTATTCGCGTATTTTTCTTAACAAAAATTGAATGAATCATTTAATCACATTTTAATTTCCATGTAAAAAATTACGTTATTCTGATATGAAAAGGTTGAAGACTTTGTTTATACGATGTTTGACATTTCGTATTAAAGATTTGCCGGGGGAAAATCAATTTCAAGTTTTAAGCTTTAATGATAATTACTCCCGTTGTCGATACACATGCTTTCTGATATAAATCTTACGAAGTCGACGGTTTGTATCTGTTCGAGCTTGGAGAGCTAAACTCCCTCTGACGCTAGCCATTTTATCTACTTGTCACGCCTGTCTCTCACCTCCTCGGAATTTCCGTGGATTAAGACGGAGCAAGCAGTAAAACGCTACCCGTGTAGCCCCATGGAACGATTACTCGTCTCGTTTCCTTGCGAATCGCGAACGCGCCAGCTCGAGTCTTACCTTACCTTAACGCGCTTGTTCAAAAGAGCTTCTCGATCTCGCTCGTTGTCGCGTTCCCGTCGCATTAATCCGGGACCGGCGTGACGAAACTCGTTTCGCTGATCGGGACAGCGGATTTAGGAGATGTTACAGTCATCGGCGCGGGCGTCCCTGATCTGCTGCTTCGTTTTTCTCGAGGTGCGCCTGATCAGGCTGCGACTACGCGGCTTGCTCTTCACCTCCTCGGTAACGCTGACGACGCTAGAGCCCTGAGCCGCGACCACTTGCTGGGAATTCCCGCCGGGACCCGCGCTGCCGGTTCTGCCGCTGGGGCTGCCGGACCTTCCGTACGCGATAAAACAATAATAGATGAGAGTTAGAAGCGGTTACAAAATTGTTGTAGTTGAACTTAATTGAACGTTGCTCATTCCAATCCGTTCTTCGATTTTTCGGTATCCAGATATGTTTAGTTAATCCTTCGCGCCGCGTATTATTTTACTCTTTAATTCATTTGGATGGAGAGTCCTTTTGATAAATAATTCGTATTTCGTATTAATTTCGTATTATATCTCTTTCTCTAAAGACAGATGATCGCAACTTAAGAAGAGAATTTTTCAAAAATGAGATATTAAGTAATTAAAGGGCACAGCAAGGAGTTGGACGGAATGTAAATATTATTTAAGACTTGTGAAAGTAATATACCGTGATATAGCTCTCTAGCGCTCCATTAAACTGTCACAATTAATATAAGTTCTACAAATGGAGTTATAATTCAATGAAAGCGAAATTAAATATTTAAATGTTACGACCACTTTCTGTTAAGACACTATAAAATATGAAATTTGAGTATGAAATTAATTTTCTTAATATCACAAATAAATTTAAGAGCACCTTCTGTGAAACTGGATTAACTTTTTTAAACTATAATTTTTTAAGATATGCAAATTTCTTTCTTAAATAATTGAAACTGTATATGCGCGTTAATAATTCCTACATATGCATGATAAAATTATCGTAATACAATATATGTAGTAATGAATAGAAATAATGAATAAAAGAATCAAGTACAAGTCCAAGTACTATCGAATATCAATAGTAATGTACGAGAGTAATCGATGATCTGAAACGATATTGAAACTACATCGAAAATGGTATTGAATGTTTCACAATTATGTTTCACATTTGATCTACTTCGACAATGGCGATTGGCGACGCGGAAGTGCATTGAAAACCTTTTAGATTGGATACCTGTTTTGCTAATATATGCTGTCGATAGATGAAATGCGTATAACGAAACGCGACTAAATGATGAGTTTGCGAATGCGGTTAAGGTCGCTGAAATTACCTTCGTATATGTAGTTTAAAGGAATCACATTGCAATTTACTACGTGTTATTAATACATATTAATACGTGGTCCAACAAGTTTCTTTTTGGAAAGAGAGAGAGAGAGATTTTATTGATTTTTGTCGAGATCAAAGAAACTTAATTATTTTAGACATCTATAAAATTTACAATCTTTACAATTTTTATATCCATAGTAAAAATACTCGATATTCCTCAAATAGAAATAACTATTAATTATAAGTAATTGATAAATAATTTATCCGTTATTTATAATTTATATGTATGTACTTGCTTCCCGACTTGTTTGTCATTTTAAATTTACAAGGAGGAAAAAATTAATAACGTTTATTACGTTGATTTGTCTCTAAATCGCACTCATTTAACTCGAAATATGTCTCTCACAATTCTCAGTTCTCATTTACGTTGGATGCAATCTTCATCTTAAGCCTGCTTGCACCAACTATCTGAGTTAAGTAAGCCTGACTTGGTTCACTGTGTCTTTCGAGATTATGACCCTATCTGTGATGGGTATGGCACGAAAAATTTACTTAATCATCGTAATTAATGCTAAGTAACGACCTTTGAAGAAAATCGTAAATGGTCACGTTCGACATTAGTAATATTGCACAGATTATTATCGTAGCACCCACACGTGCAAAATTAAGAATGGACTTGTACTAGTTTGATTTTTCTTCGAAAAAAAGGAAGAAAATAAAGTTCTAGGAATTTTAATTCTAAGAAATATTCTTTAATGTATGATATTTCATCAAAGAAATATCTTGATAAGCCAAGCTTCAGAAATTCGTTGAAAAATAAAGAGAAGCATTATACATTCTCTTATAATAATTTATAACTCGAAAGCTTTTCGTTTTGGAGTTGATTTATTCCTAAAAGAAAAATTGACCCTATTTTTTTTTAAATCCATTCCTAAAATGAGATTTACATATTGTATTTTGTATATGAAAACACAAATGCCTTGTTGCTTAACGGCTTTATTCGCAGAGAATACATAGCGTGATACTGTATTAGAGATACCTGCGCGATCCGTATGCCGAACATCTTCTCCTAAGCCCCGATTGCTCGACCTCGCCGGTAGGATTTTTCGGCACGATTCTGGAAAGCGTGACGAAACATCTGAATACGTCCTTAATGTTGTAGTCGTCCTTCGCCGAGCACTCCATCACCTTAGCGCGTAATTTCGGCAATTCGCAAAACAGCCACTCGCTCACGTCCTCGATAGGTACTTCCCTTCTTGCCGGTGCTAGGTCGAGCTTGTTCCCGGCGACGACTATCGGTACTTCCTGTTGGAAAGAAAATACGTCTTCGTTACTATCTTTCCTCCAATAAAACGTAATAAGATCAATTTGAAAAAAAAAATGATATAGCGCTTTCCCATTAGATTTAAATATTGTGCGAAGTTACAGATATCGATAGGAGCAAATTAACAATTCATGCCGCCCCAAATGAGACACAGAGAAATTTAGTCTAAATCGCGGATTAGATAAAAGTAACTGTCGAATATCCGATCCGACTTTACGAGAGATAAATCACGAGCGAATAAATCTGAATAGGCCGCACCTGGAAGTCGGGTCGTTGTTCTCTCACTTCTTCGAAGCAACGTTTCACGCACTCGAAACTCGGTAACGACGATGTCGCGTATACGAGCAGGAATGCGTGGGCGGTGGCTATGCTCAACCGCCTCATCGCGGGAAACTGCAGGTCACCTGGGGGAATAAAAGCAAAAACTTATTTGATCTAATGGATCTTTACGAGAAAAATCTTCCTACACGTTTGAAAACAAAAAAAAATCGCGCATTGTTGCCCCGCGTAATGTTCAAAGTAAATTCTTAGAAAATGCCATCTAAAATAACTTCTTATTCACGACGTCAGTTCTTTTGACTCAAAAGATACGCTGATGACTCTTTACGCCGTGATATTTTTGCAAATGTCGCCAAAATGCATGCTGTTATTCTTGATAAATTTTTACCACGTAAATGAGAAATTTTTGCTACAAAATAAGTCACTCTGCACGTAAATTATGATACGTATATGCATGTCTTGTTTATCTCGCTGCTTTCCCGATTGCAAAAACTCCGATTGCTCTCTCGTTATATAAAGTTGTCCGGATGTATCCTTGTGCAGTCTCGATTAAATCAAGGACTTAGATACACGAGTGCATTTCTATATGTATAACTGAGCTGTATTACGTTTATTTGATACGCTATTCCGGCGAGATCGAAGCTTCCTTCATTTTCAATCCAAACATTCTCAGTATTCCGTTTTACCATCGAGAATGTATGCATGTAATATTACGTAGCTCTTAATATTTTTTCTGTCATATTGCATAACAGGTTCAGTGAGGAGAGAAACATTTCAGGAAATAATGGCTTTTAGAAAAATAAAGTTAATTTCACCGCAGAGACTTACTTTTAGAGCTTTTACGTATAAGCAGATTCGCGAATATACGAAATTAAAGTGAGATGATGAGTTAATAATAATGTTATTATACTGATTGTGAGATTTATATCACAAATGTAGTAATGTACTTGTATAATGTAAATGTAAATGTAGTAATAGTATAATGTAAAGTAAATGTAGTAATAGTAGTTAATTAAGGTCGACTTAATTAACTTAAGTATTGAATCATTGCATAAGTGTAGCCACATGAAACGTCGCGTTATTGCATTGAAGAGACGTGATCCTTAATAATTTCTTTTAATAAAAGCATTATTTCAGCTTTTGTAAAATACGAACAATTAAATTTTTAATCTCTTCTGCTTTTATGTAAATCATTTAATTAAAATGGAATTATAAAGACAATATTTCGTCTAGAGAAAAATATTATTTGTAATTACACATCTCCTGCAGGTTTAAAAAAAAAAATTTATTTAAAAATCATTGACGTCAAAATCGACGTTTCATATACATATGCAATCTAAAGGGAAAAGGGGAACAGCGAGAGGTGGTCCGTCTTACCCGCAGTGTCCAGGAGGTCGACCTTAAGCGTCAGAGTGCCGAGAACGCATTCCCGCGAGTAAAGATCCTCCACGGTGGGCCGGTATCGCTCGCTGAAGCCCTGACCGAGTAATCGGCGTATAATGGAACTCTTGCCGACCCCGGCGCCGCCGAGCACCACCAGCCGAATCCTTTCGAGATCGGCCATATTTTCCGGTCGGTCGCACGCTGGTGACGTGGAGCACGACCGCGAGAATGTCGCCGCCTCAGGATGGCATCACCCGGGAGGAGGTCGATCGGAGTCCCGTCCACCTCCTGGAAATCCAATACGGTCGCCTTACCCGTCCCGCCACCCGCAGTCCTCCTTCGTCCTTCGAAGGATACTAATTTGATTCCCCGCGGCGATCCCTGACCGCGCGGTCAGGAACGAGTCGGTGCCGGTACTGCAGCCCCGAGATCGATCAGCCGTGATCGACGTCGCTTCGAGACGATCGCGTTTTTCCACCCGACAACGTCGCACGTCGCCGACTTCCCCATTCACTTACCTACCCCCGCGCTTACGTTGCGCTCTCGTGGGAATCTCCCATCTTCCTCCGGGGAAATCGCAGCCATTCGCCTACTCCGCGATTCGAAACTCCTATTGAAAGATGAAAAACTGTTCTGTTATTACTTGTTTACCCGCGCCGAATATGAGATTTCATCGAACAGAATCGAATTATGAGTCGCGGCAGAGGGAGAGGGAGGAGGGGGGGCTGGGACGGGGAAAGCCGGGGTAACGCCATTTGGGACCACCAAGTGGACTGGAAATTGAAATAAATGGTATTGCTATGGACGTTACGCGAGCTAATTGGAATATTCCGTACAGAACAGCGACTTTTATTGAGGCCACGCAGCTTTCATGCTTTATGTTAAGAAATCCGATATGTCGGTTATAAATATCGAAGCAGAAAGTCTCGATGGTTTTTTAGGTCAGTAAGCAAACGAAATACATTACAATGGCTAAAGTATTTTTTTTCTCAAGTATCGGAGTCTAATGTTAAGAGAAAAGAATTAGAGTGGACAGCACAATGGATCTGTCTCTTCTCTCTCAAGTTAATTATAATAGCTGGCGAAGCTAATATTTCATGGACATGTTAGTATCAATTTACTACTCTCAGATTTTACCGATAATTACGAGCATAATAATTGTGAGAGAAGATGTATCACTTATAAAGGAAATTTATAGGAATGTCCTTGAATTATAGGAATAGCTATGAAGTAAGTTTTAACAGAAAATTTTTTAAAATCAACGAGCATATATAATTCTTTAATAAAGACTGACAATTATAATTCAATAATTAATTAATAATTAATTTATGCATTTTAAACTATTTGCAACATTCAATTCTTGCTAGCATAAAAATTACATTTGTCGAAATATATGTCAATTTATGAATGCTTTAACTGTTTGCTAGAGTTGTATACGTTATATATTCCTTTGCAAGATAAAGTTGTCCACGGAAATTAACGAAGCTCAGAAACATCGCGGAATTCAGCTTATTCGGCGGAAATGTGCAAACGGATGGCCGCGACGCGCTACATAGAGGTTTTTTGCGGCAAGCGCACATGGAAAATTAATACAATACGCTCAGAATGAAATATATTAATATGCCGTGGTAACGAAACGAAACTACCGGCGTGTATCGTCTATTCGTCTCATATATTAAAATTTCAACCTCAAGGATATTTTCCCACGGCTATCGATCAATCTCTGTCATTTTACTTGAAACTTGCGTTATCTCGTTATCATCTCGTTTAGTCCGTATTCTCGTTTTTTTATCTTTATTAGTTTTTAATGTCAAAGGACGCGCGCGTAAATTGTTAATAAGTTCGAGTTTAATTACAATTAATTGCAACGATCTTAATACAGTTACATTTCTTGACTAAGAAAAATATTGTTCTTTTATCATTATTAATGAAAATATTAAATCCTCGTTAATGGAAAATGTTTCGCTACATGAATCCACATTTGAATTTATTTTAAGTAGAAGTATTGATAAACAACGATATTAATTCCAATTTGTACAAACCACATGCTTAGCTTCCCTTGTAGAGAAAATTGTATAAAGATCAGAGAGATTAATTATATTCAAATATATATATATATATATATATATATATATATGTACATATTTTTACATTTACATATTACATATTAATTAATAATGATTTTAACATCTATCGCTAGAGATTCCCACGAGTAATATATGCGCGGGAATCTATTTTTAATGAAAATTTGCATGGATTTCTGTCCAACTAGTTATTACATTTTATGTTCAAATTATTAAAAGATAATTAATTAAACTGAACAATTTAAACGTGTAACCTTACATTTGAATGCATTAATGAACAACGACTAAACGCAAACTCTATATGATTTCGATTTTTGGAAGAAAATCTCCCAGTTTTTGAAGATTAGGTAGAAGAATTTTCCTCGCTAAATTGCTAGATTTACTTGAAAATATCTTCTTCTTCATGAATTAATTATATTTAAAAATATCTTTTAATTAAATATATATATTTTTATCGCAAAAACGCTGAGAAGGACAACAATGTCGCTTTAGCGATTTTTCATTGTCGTTTGCCCATTAGATTTCATTCAACTTCTATGAATGCAAAATTTCCCTTTCGATGAAAATTTATGTGGGGGGATACAGGTTAATTTTGCATAATCCTATCTCTCTCGCGTGGGCCGGACACAGGGACGGATGGAGACGCGTAATGAAATTTCGTATACCGTATACCGCAGCGGCGGTGGTATTTACAATCCGCGGGAGATGAAAAAGCGTGTCGTCCGCGCGTCGCGCTACAGCGTCGACACGCGACAGCGACGCGGTTGTAATTCACCCTGTATCCGCGCGAAGAGATTATGAAAGGGAAAGACAAGAGCGCGCGTACCTGGCTTCTGACGCGATTTATACTGGCTAGTCGGAGTACCCCTTCGCGTTCTTTCTATCTCACGCCTTTTCACCCTCCTCTCTCTCTCTCTCTCTCTCTCTCTTCCACTACGTAGGGAGACCCGTGCCCTTCCGGCAGGAGTCACAGGTGGCTGCCGGCGCGCCGCGACCTTCTTTTTCTCCTTCGACCGCCTCCGCGGAGGGTGGGGGAGGGAATCTCCGGGGATTAAGACGTCGCTAAACACACCGGTGCCGACGACAGCTGGCTCTGTTTTATGAAATAAGGCGCTTAATCGTCAAGCTCATTAAGCGTCACGGCGGAACGTTACCGCGTCACGCGCAATTGTGGCCCGAAGCTTTTCACACGAGGAGGAGCTTGTATATCACGTCGGATGAACAATCGTGTGGCTTATACACGCTCGACTCTCGCTTAATGAACACGCGACGAACGCCGCGGATTCCTAAGTCTAAGATTTTGCACGCCCGCGAATATATTCATTGCGATCTGCTCTCTCCCTCCCGATTCTCCCCTGGCGTATTTCCGATTGTTTTACGTATCGTCGACACCGCGCGGTAATGCTTTTAGCGCATATCGGAATCGTTTCTACGTTACTGAGAGTAAAATGGAAATCAAAGTAACGTACAAGATTTTGCAAATAGTATTATAGTGTTAATTTTAAGAATAGGTAGGTGTAACGAGGATTGCGAAAAGCTCAGGTCTTTTAGAAATGGCCAGTAAGAGAAGATGTCAGGTTTGATATAACAATAGAATTGTACAAAAAAAATATGGGATTCAAGTTAAGGATATCATTATACTTACAATATGCTTCGCGTATAATCACCAGTTTTTGCGTCTCCTCTTCATTTATGTCTCACGTTAGGGTGTCGAAAATCCTGCGTCGGCGTCCGAATATTGATTCTGTGACAGGAAATCAATAACAAGTTAGCAAGACATTGAGGAATTAACGTGATCATGATATTTTTATGTCGCATTATTATAGTTGTATATTTGTATCATAAATCTCCCGCAACGAGAAACTCACGCTTCGCTCTTTTCTTTTTTTGTTTCTTTTTTTTTTACCGAGCTAATTGAAATTGAGTAAACCGAGCGGGTGAGATGAATCGTGCAATCCGCCTATCTTAAGTTCTGAGAGAAACTGGAATCTGTGTGCAGCAGATCCCCGAGCTATTAGGATAATTATTCGCATCATTAGTGTTTCTCGAGATTCTCCCGCATTCGTATATACGCATTATACGCTGAACTCCGATTGCACGAAGCGTATTCGAGATATATATCAACCGTGCTGACATACTTTTAATCTTTAACATTTTCATAAATGTAGCCTGACGGGTATTGTCGGTTGGGAAAATGCTGTCGTGAATTTTCATAAATTCTTACAACTACCACGTCTGTAGACGACCATAAATCTACATTGGCTAAAAACGAGAGTCTTATTTTACGTAGATCAGATTTATAGCTTGGAATAAAATTTAAATTGAAATTTACTTAAATCCATTTACTATAAAATCCACTTCGCTTAATTTACTACATCCGGTTACTGCAACATGCCGATGCAAATTTATGTATTATTATTTTCCGCAATATGAAAGTTTTGTTATTGTTGAATGGCTGCTGTGGGAACAGTAACATCTTTTATACGATTCTCCAGAGATAGAAATGGAAAAAAGCTCAACGGGAGACTTTCCCGGCTACCCGCGACGTGGATTTGCTCTAGCACTATCTTGTAGGTGAAATGGGGGAGCAAAACCCCTTGCGCGAGAACTCGTTTCGTTTTGTACTCGTTTTTAGAAGTACATCCCATTTTGGGAAACTTTGGATATTTTATGGAGACCATTGCCAACCTAAAAAGAAAACCGGGATACAATGTCAGATACACTATCATACGATTACCATAGTAACATATCTAGAAACTAAAAGAAAATGCGAATCTTTTATAATGTATATCTTTTCGCTTTGCCGAAGGATATAATTGTAAAAAAAACATCTAATAGACATGTTCTAGATTACGTTTAATTATCATGAAAACTAATTATATTCTAATTCTATCGCAGTCTGTATATTCCACGATCTGCGAAAATTCCGAGATAAACGATAAAATATTTTATCGTTTCTTATATGAAACCGTAATAAACGAAAATTTGGAAAATTTAATTATCCAAAGATGCAAACTTAATATTCGGCAAGAGTCTCATCATATCTCTAATATATAAAATTTCTTCACTACATTCAGAGTTTTAGTACGTTAAACTTCGCTACTTCTGTATAATTTAACGCGCTTCTGAGATGTCATATCTCGAGTACGAAAGTTATGTTTCGCGATTTCCTGCGGCAAACGTGAAATTATTTTATCGCGTTCGTTCCTTTCACTTTGCGGTTATTGCATTACATAAATACGACCGCGTATTTATCCGCGGACGAGACGAAATAATAAATTTCATTAATGATTCTGTAATATCGCGCTACGTCCTACGTGTGTTGAAAACCTAGTTATCAGACTACTGCACCTTTACGGTCGTTAACCGATTTCCGCTGGCATCAGCATAACGATTTACATAATAATGCCCGAAAATTCCCGCACGGTTTTCCCGAACACGGCCGACAAAATTGAAGTCGTTAATTCGCCGTTCGCGTACAAACAGACGTCGCTCGGTCGGATGGACGATTCGCCTAATCACATCACATTTCCCGATACTGCTAATGCCACTTTTCCTCGTCTCCTCGTAACGAATGATATCCCAGCGGTGTTACAGAAGCGTAATGTATCGCGATATCCGAAAATATGAAGGAAGTTTTTTTCCCGAATCAAAGAGTCGCAGCTGCCGCACAGCAAGAGTAAACAAGACGAGGAGTTTATGGGTTTTTCTGTCCTATTTATCTTTTCTCCTCTTTTTCGATATGGAAAAAAATAGAAATATGAAATTCCGGAAAAATTTAATATCTAATAAAGAATTTTAAAATATGAATTTAATTAAAACTTCATTATTCGCAACTGCTTTGAATATTGCTTTAATTTTCCTTAAGATAAATTTTTTAACGTCATTTTAAGTTATTGATTTATTTATTAGTATTCAATATTTTTTATTATCATTAGTACTTGACATTACTCTAAATTAGATTTAAATGTCATCAAATAATTCAATTGTCTGATTTAGTTCCATTATTTATATTTACGAGATAAAAATATAAGGTCAACATTTTTAGAATTACACTATCTTTAAATAAAACATCTAATTAATCAAGATAATCGGAAAATATTATTAAAATACATATCATATTTATATATTGCTCGCATTTCATTAAAATGATGTTTTTATTTGCGAAGATTTAATTGATATTGTGTCCCCGATTCTATGTATTTATTTTGTCTTTTCCATTTTAACTCTATTTATGCGTTTTATTTTCATTTATGTTGTAATAATCCAATTCTGCAGAATCGACATTTCGGACATTTGATATTTTAATGAGTTTCATGATGAAACGAATAAGATGATAAATGATGTAACGCTTGCTACTCCGGAACGAGATTAATTTCAATTAACCTTAACAAGATTTTTGCTTTCTCTCGAGAAATCAAATTACAGTGACACGCATCATTGAAACTCGATTCAGCTTGCAATAAGATCGATTATCGGATACGTTTGTTTCAACGTAATGAAATGCCGCGCAATAAAATACCGGCGTTGAATTTTGCAACCGGCCTCAGTGCCTCCTCGAATCCTTTGCGCGGCGATGACGAACGCGAGAGATTAAAATAAAATGGGAATTGCCACAACTATCAAACATGTTCGATCAATTGAGGCGAAGAGAACGTAATAAAGTTCTTTTCGGTTTCTTTTTTTCTTTCGTTGTTGAAACTCTGCGCGAAGCTAATAAGAGATTGATATGAAGAAAAAATAGCAACGGAAGCTTACGCGCTTACATTTTAATATGACAAAGAAAAGTAAGGAAATTCACGTGCAAGAATTCAACGTCTGTCCCTCAGTACGCCTCGTTTCCGTTCGTATTAACGTTCCGTTATTTTCATGCAAAGGGAGACATTTATTTCGAAAAATCTACAGCGCTCTATGGATCAAGTTTCGCGAGATCTTCGTTAAAACATTCTTTCTCTCCCTCTCTTTTTCTACAAATATATATTTTTGAAGAATATTTTCCAACAATTTTGTTACATTATGATTACTAAAGGATTGAATTACGATCCATAATGCTCCACGATGCTCCATAACGAATACTAAAGTATTCGTTATGGAGCATTCTCCATTTCCTACTTTCAACGATTAATATATATTTGTTAAAAGGAAATATTGTAATATTAAATTTAAAAGAAAATTCATAGCGCATTAATTTTTTAATTCATATACATTTTATTTTAATAAAAATAATACTTTAACGTTTTAAAAAACGTTTTAGAAAACAGTAATTTAAGTAAATATTGAGATAATTAATATAATGAAAATATATGTATACATAATTTCAGTCATCATTAATTTAATGTACTTCCGATGCGAGCATGTTCAAAAAAGAAAAATCATTTCTTTCATATATCTTTTATACGAAGCAACACTGTGTATTAAGCTGATGGTAGCTATTATGTCCAGCATAGACTTTCTCATCGTTCTCGAGCGAGCGCGTGCTGCGTGGTTTTCATTTTGCTCGATCGCTGTTATAATGCAACGAAAAGCAAGAGTATTTGCACATCTCTCCACCGTGGATTTAATTTCGCTAAATCTTTTGAGAGTTCCCTTCTTGGGGCAGAAGAGTCTGCCCGCAGAACATTATCCTCTTAAAAACTTCATCCGCACACGCGGTCGCGACTTTCTTGGATTGTAGGACTCTATAAAAAAAAATATCCAGGAAAAGAAAAGACTATTGCGCGTAATTACGAAGGCGACGGAATCGGGCGAGAGGCGAGGGAATACTTAAATCGCTGGCATTATAAATGGTCGCAACTTTTCTAATATTCCTTACCATCATGTATTTATTCATGGTAAACTTCGTGGCTAACAGTACTCCCAGGGATATGTTCGAGTAAATAAAGTAACCGTGATGTGTTGAGATAAAGGAACGTGTATAGTTCGAAATTATTGAAAGTTACATAATTCCGTGTTCCAGTTATTGAAACACATTTAAATTTAAATAAGATATTTTCTTGTAAATATGTCCGCGACCGTTCTGGTTGTTTTAACCTTTTCACGCGGAATGAAATGTTGACGCATTGTACAGTTTCCAGCGACAATGTAATTACGATATAGAAAATTAAAAAATTTTAAAGTTTTCGAATATTTTAAGATTAATTAGGCCGAGCGAAAGATAAATTAAAACTGGAATTTTTTCTTTCAATTTTCTCATTCCCTTTTCTTCTCAGGAGGCGGCTGAATTTAATTAACAGAAATTCTATGTACAGTCCCAATAGATCGAGAAGTATCAATTAACTTTGTCTTATCGCGAGTGGCGCGCGGCGGCGCAAATTGTTACGTCAAACGGATAGATGCAAATCGAGGTAGTTAAGCGACGACGGCGTTAATCAGACTATGATCCTCCCTTCGAGCGTTGACGGATATCAGTCGCCACTGTCGCCAGTCTATTAGATAATATTGCCCTGGTGTCAGCCCACTATCCATCGAGTTTGGGAAATTATGTTGGGCCGCGGCGCGCAGAGCAGGACGTAAGCTCATTATCGGTACTGACATATTTTCGCGGTTTGCGGCTTCGCTGTGCGGCTTATGCCATTCGGCGCGCATGTTCCGGAATTACGTATGTATAGATGCGGTATGCAGCTGCACCCGATCGCTCTCCTCCGACGTGGCGCGCGTAATTACGGCGGTCTTCGGGGTTTACGAATACGTTACAAACGCATTGCCGGCAGGCCGGTGTGCGTTTAGATAACGCACAAGTTCACGGGTTATAAAACACGGACATGCTCGCAAAGCAGTTTCCCCCGCATCCTTTGAGCCGCGCAAGACTCCCCCGTCAGTGTTTTACTCAAAGCTACATACATATAGCTTCATTGAATTGAAATAAAATTATGTGATTGAAAAGTCACAAAGAAATTACGAACTCTTTTACGAACAACGAATTGTACAATTATTTTTTTTTTATACTTCGCAACATTTTATACTTTCATAACTATAATGAGTAAAATTATACGACTTAAGAAACAGGACGATGTTCACTAAAGTCGAGCGAATACGGGTTACATAAATAGTCCGTCTAAATAGCTTATATACATTTATATAATATACTTTATTTAATATATAATCGATATTAAATTCCCGCGGTTGAATTTTATTTTGTACGATATGGTAAACGCGGCTACATGCATGCAAAACAATCCTTTACCTATCGAGATATAATCCTGGCAGCATAAATTTCACGGATTATCTCTGTTTAAACTGTCTACGAGATCGCCCGTATTTGTAAATATCCCGTTGTCTGGACCAGACCTCCGGTGTTTCGCGATGCATCGAGGGCGCAAACTGAACTATTTGCTGCGGAGGATCGAGAGCACCGATTTTAAGGTTGACGTGCGATATTTCCAAGTCAAATTAACTGTAGTCGCAAGATTTTTGCATACTGCAAGCAGAAGGCAACGTACGCCGCGCCGTCACGTCAAATCGTTATATTTCATGGCACGCTTAGGAGCGGTGCTATCGATCGAGCGGCATGCTGCACCGATTGTGCAACGCGGGAATTTCATTAAATCGATGCTGGAAAGGAGTGGTTATAAATATGTAAGCGATAAATCGCGGAATATGTATAGACTGTGCTTTTATCGGCGACTACGTCGGCTCAGATTAGCTCGAGGCAGAAATATATCCTTATTTGTTTACCTCACCGACAGACTTTAGAATAATTCTTTAGCGGCGAGGGTTTCGTTGCTTACGATATATTAATAAAAGTGCAGAGTCCCACCGCGGAACCCTCACAAGTTCAATTTCGACGGAACACCTGAAAAACCTTTCCCTAATAACGACCGGTCTTTATAGCCATTAGTCGGCGTCTGTCACCGCATTTTTATTGATCAAAGCGATCAACCTCCGTCTCTCCTCCAAAGGTCAAATTTTTTGCTTACAACATTTTTATTCCGAGCCTCTTTAATCCTTCGTCGTTGCTTATCGCGGGCAATTTTCCATTTTGACGTCTATAGTCCGCGATTTATCAGCTGACGGAGGATTACATGTAACCGTTCGTATAGCAAATCCGAATCTCATATCTGTAAATCCAGTCGAACGCAGATAGATTTTGCCTTTCGCGTGTACGCTTCATGTGATCAATAAAATGGATTTATTCGATCAACTGGAGTACCGACTGCTTGAGAACTTTATTTATTCGCGGAACGTTTTTGCCCGTCTCTCGTCGTGAGATTTATCTCTCTCTCTCTCTCTCTCTCTCTCTCTCTCTCTCTCTATTGGGACTATTCTTAAAATATATCTTATTTATCGTACTTTATATTATTGATTTCTCACATCTTACACTGATCCAATTTTCGACATTTGATTTGCTTTTTTTATTCATGAAACGAAAAGTATGCAAAATTTCTCGAAATCTTAAAATTCTTTCCAGAAAATTGACAAGTAATAGCCGCGTGAATATCAATTTCGGATAACGGATCTCGTTCGGTCTAATGGAAAGCCCTTCCGTTTATCCGGAAGCCACAATTGAAGTACAGGTTTACTCTCGTACGTAAACCGCACGGTGTGATCTGTTTATTTCAAAGTACTCGCTCGCTCACATGTGTCCAACATGCATTATGCATCGTTCTCGCTGTAGGATATTAGCCACGATTGGAACGGAATACAAACATGGGCCCTCTGTCACCTGTGTATATCCCTCAGATGCCAATTTTCCAACGCTGAATCCTATGAATATTTTATGGAGCCGCGAGGCCTGTCATTCTTTCGCGCACTTTGCGAACTCTCCCTCTCTCTTTCTCTCGCTCAATCAAATCGGCGCTTTTCCTACGTTATATCGCAGTTATTGGCCGCAGTTATTACACCTCAGCGCACACTATCGGCAGTCACTTAATGTTCAGAGTGTCAAACATTAATTTTGGATAACAGATTTCGTTCGGCTTAATGGAAAGCTCTTCCGGTTTATCCGAAAGCCACAATTGAAGT
This sequence comes from Wasmannia auropunctata, assembly GCF_000956235.1. Classification (NCBI taxonomy): domain Eukaryota; kingdom Metazoa; phylum Arthropoda; class Insecta; order Hymenoptera; family Formicidae; genus Wasmannia; species Wasmannia auropunctata. The sequence goes on from NW_012026814.1 coordinate 1,604,126, forward strand.
ACAGGCTTACTCTCATACTAAACCGCACGGTGTGATCTATTTATTTCGCTCTGTTAAAATCTCTTTACAGACGTAATTTTACGTGTGTTCAAATGTTATAAGTGTCTGATGATCAGAAATTAAGCAATTCTAATAGATTATAAGTTTAGAAAAAAAAAACGAAAATTTATATTTGTATTTGTGTTTAAATGGCATTCTCTCATCAGTATAATAGCGTACAATAGTAAAGTTTAGCCAACCGCCTTAGGATCACCCTGTACCAGACAGGCACATCGCACTCGAATAAACTCGATCGAAACTACAAGCTGAGGCTTCGGGAGTTTCCGTAAAAGTAATTGGAGGATCGTTTGAAAGGTACGTGACTCCGTTGTTACTTCGTTCCCCGGATTTTCCACGTTCTGCTCGCTTCATTGTGACCTGCACCCCCTCAGCTTACCGAGAATTTGACGGTGAAACATGTATGCGTGTATAAACATGTATGTTTACGGTTACACTTTTGGTAACGCATTATTGCTTGTTAGACACACATATTAACATATTAAATGTCACTGGTTTGGCGGAGGATAATTAGTGTTTTATTAATTATCGAATATATTCGTACGTATAGTAGTTGGAATCGCACGAATCGATATATTAATTCCAGCTAAATTGTGTTGCGATTAATTCGGATATGTGACAGACGGAGCGGAGCGAAATCGAATTAGAGAGAGATTGAATACTCAATGTAATTCTCTCCTCTTCTCTCTCTCTCTCTCTCTCTCTCTCTCGGTCTCTCTTCCTTCCTTCGTCTTTGAGATAAATATGAAACTGAAAGTTTCAATTATTTTTTAATTATAATTGCATGTTGTACGACATTAAGACACGCTAATTCTACGAGATGTAATGTAGAGTTTTTATCATAGATGAGGAAATTCTACTTTTGAACAAAATTCTTGAGAGTCTCTTTTTTGTTCTTCCTCGAGATAACGCGAGAGCTCTTTTTTTGCGGGAATCTGCTCGCCGTTCGTGTCGTCGATTATATGAGGTAAGTGTGTGAGGGAGGTTTCAATGGGTCTCGGAAATCCGATTCCTACATCACCGCGTGCGATTTCCTGGCGACCTAATGGAGCCGTAAGCAAGAATATAGTGATAGAAACGTTTCGGAAATTCGATCAGTTCGGTAAGGGGGAATCGCGCTTATCATAGGTTCAGCTCGACGGTGTGCAAGTCACGCACGAGGCGACTTTGTACTTTCTTGTGCGAAATGTACGGCTTGACTTATCGATGCATAAACCTTTATGGCAAGGAAAGAAAGCTGGATAGAAAGGAAAGGATCGCTCTAGCTGACTATTTCGAATTTACAACGCCCGTTTTATGTAGATTGAACCGAGGGAAGAATCGCCATTTCTGAAATGCATGTAGACCACTGCAGAACAGAGAGAGAGAGAGAGAGAGAGAGAGAGAGAGAGAGAGAGAGAGAGAGAAACCTTTTTATACAACACACTTTTAAATTATCGTATAAACTGTAAGCCCTTACATACAGTTTTCATATTCTTCTTTATGGAAGAACGTAATTACTTTTTCTTCGTAAACTTATCAAAGAATTAATTACTTTTGAATAATAAATCGGTGCATGTTAAACATATTTTTCAGCACAATCTCAATTACGTAAATAAATGAATAATTACTTTTTAATCTCGCTCAAACGCGAACGCGAACAAATTGGTCAACAAATTAGGTCCTACGCAAATAATTACTTTGTAAATGAAGCACTCGCGGCGATTTTAATTGAAAGCAGACGCAGCTACCAACAATCGGTTTTTGTCAACAGAACGATTACGGGACAGGTCTTAATTAGAACCGACTGACTACGGGTCTCCAGCGATGCATTTTGGCTACTGTCAATATTTAATTTATCCTATCAATCGCTGACAAGCGGGAAACAGAATGCGACCGCTTGCAGCAAAAAGAGAATTTTTTTGAATCGTTCCGTGTTGACGTCAAACCCGCATTTTATTGCATTTCTGTGACACAGATGAATTGCGCGATCGCAATAAGTAATGTCAAATTGCGAAGGTTACAGCGAATTTTTAACATTTCCCTTATTTTACTTCGAGAATTATAAGTGAGAGGTAGATTTTTAAATCGAACGATAGTAATCTAACTGTATGGACTATTCATAATCATCTGAAATATTTGAAATTTAATATCTATAAAGAAGTCTCCCTCTCTCTCTCTCTCTCTTCTGAGTAGGTTCATCATCATTCAATGAAGAAAAAATTATTACAATAAAAATAAAAATGGAGATTAAACGGTAACGGAATTAAGACCTTTTTCTGCGCTGACTCGCAGATCACGCAGTGCAATTCTGTCATGGTCGTTACGCGTTGTATGCGACGAAACGCGTCACCCGTAAATCACAACAGGGAAGAACCTGGCACGCGTGTCGTGAATTTCCGCCGACCGAAATTTCGTTTGACGTGTGTTAATTAGGAGCGGTGCGTTATGCCCGTAAGGAAGAAAGGCGTTATGGGAATCATCAGCTTTTGACGGGAAGCGTTTAATTGTGCTGGCTTGACAAATGAGAGATCCTATCTTGCTCCTTTTCTCTCCTCTCCCTCTCCCTCCCCCCCT
>NW_012026814.1:1606758-1617228 GCF_000956235.1 Wasmannia auropunctata
TTTTCGCGAATTCCTTTCCACGAAACCTCGACAATTTTCACGATTTTTGAACTCTTATATAGCGTGCGCGCGGGATATCGGAATCCACGGTCGAAATTATCACCTACATCCGACGAACGTATAATTAGACGCTTCTCCCGGGCGCGCCGAATAACACGGTATGACCGAGCTCGCAATTATTGCTGCAGCAACGGTCCACCAATCTCTCGAGAAGAGTTTCCTTCCTGTGTACATCACGCGTAATTTGCAAAAGTTAGGAATGCTTATAACTAAGCACATTTTTACTCCTCTGGCACCACGAGCGCGTATTCAACTTTTCGCGAGATGTCAATATTATTTTATGTCAATCGTAACAATCGACAGAATTTATTCTCTCTCTCTCTCTCTCTCTCTCTCTCTCTCTCTCTCTCTCTCTGTGACACGCAAAATTGGAAGCTTATATAATACACACACACGCGCAAAGATATATGTAGAAATAAATAAATATATGTACGTATGTATCATGTATATACATACACCTACGAATGCAGCCGGAAGTTTAGGTGCAAAAGGGGTAGGTTACGCTCTCGCGGCTTTAACAGATGAGGTACTAATTAGTTTCGAATGCAATTGTGAAGCAGAATATATCAATGGCAGCCAGTTAGCGCGGGTTTCGATTTGTTCCGCATACATGGACAAAAGTAACGATGGGCTCTCCTAAATCCCAATATCTGAAGATTAAACGAAATGGTACAAAAACAAAACATGTTTCGAACTGCGCATACAGAATGTTAAATTTTATCTGAGAATATCTATTTTTATCTCTTTTTTCTTTTTCTTAATTCATCTCTCTTAAATTAAAGGTTAATTAAAATTATGTATACTTAAATTTTCAAATTTTTGTATTCCGATAAACTTCTAGTTAAGTAAAGACAGATATCTCGGAAAAGTTGGAACATATATTGTTTAAGAAACTTGCATAATTTGGGGGCCGACAAACAAATGATTAAATCGTAATATTATTTAGAAAAAAAATATTTCTGTTATGTATAGAATTTGCAGAAGTCGCACGTTCAGCTATTTTGGCGAAAATTTAATATTTATGAGTTTATTCCTATTTTATTGAAACCACAGATTTCTATAGAAATAATATATTAGAATAAGCGATCTATAGAATATAAAAATCTGTGATTGAAACAGATTTATGGATGCAACTTCGCTTATTATATAATTGCGAGCTACACACACTAGGTAATATTACATCATGTTGTTTTAATGACTCGGGCGTCTATTTCTCTTCGCTCAAGCACTCTTTTAGAACGCTGTAGAACTAACTGCATCAATGGAGAGAGCGGTCGCGTCGCGTTTTAGGTACAAAGCGAAGCTTTGTGTCCCTTGCCGAAGAGAGACACTTTCAAGCCCCATCGAAAGTTTTCTAGCTTTATATTTACACGTATATTTTAATGAATTACATCATCGGAGTAGTATCATCGTTGTTTTATTGCGATGACAGTTATTTTATAACGCGTGATATGTTGTGTGATAAAGTGGATTAATCCGATAAAGAACGCAATGTATTTTTATACTCCTCACTTTTTAATAAATGCATCGAGTTCCTTATCGCACTATATATAAGGGTCGTTGGGTGTTTTTTTTTTCAATTACGGCTAGCTAAATCAAAATAACGTCGAAGAAGAAGAGAAATAATAAATCTCCTTTTTCGGATTAATCTCATTAGTTTCTATTGCAGTGGCGAGCTTAAATTCAATCTTCATTGCAATAGAATCTAATGAGATTAATTCGAAAAAGGAGAGATTTATTAATTCTCTTTATTAATGTGAAAGAACTTGAAGGTGGTGTCGCGTAAAGTTTCGGAAAATCGATGGTAAATTCGTCAAAGCAACCATGGCCGAATGGATACACATTGGGAGTTATACACACTCCATGGCACACGTATACCAGCCTACTCAGGTTTCTCGTTCAACACGGAAAATGTCGGTGATCCACTGAGCCGACGCGCGCGCGTTAAACGAAGCGACGTTTACTCGCGAATAAATTCCAACGACAAAAAAAGCAATAAACAAATGACCGAGGAAGTGGTGATTCGGTCAGGCGCGAGAATATCGAAAATGTTCTCGCCTGAGCAGCCGTTCACTTGACCGTAATTAATTTATTCAATACAAACGAGCTTGCTTCTCTCTCTCTCTCTCGCCGGTTATAATAACGTTATAAAAAAAACCAAACAAGTAACAACGCATAATATTAAAGAGGCTTTTAATACAGAATCATAAAATATTATGTTAATCAAGATAGAAATGTTTTTTTGAAAATACTTGACACCGGGATCTCCTTTCTTAGCACTCTTTCCTGGATTTAATTAAAACTATTTGGATTTAATTAAAACTTTAAAAAAATATCAAGAGGAGTAACACGAGAGACACATCTGAGCGATATCTGAAACGTAGAATTGCAAAATGACGCCGCTAATTAAAGAGAGAACGTTTTCTCCTCGAAGAGTTTAATCGGCCCTGTGTTTTCCAGCCCCTTGTTTCTCTCCTCGGTTTAATTAAACTTGAACTTAATAATGAATAGATCATAGCTCTCTTTCGGAAATCGTCACGTCGTCCAACTTTTGACGGCGCACGGTAGACGAGTTAACAAGTAACCCACGGCGAACTGCAATGACACGATATCACGGCCACATCAAAACAAAGGGGGTTGAATGATGGCAAAGCACTTAGCTGCAGATAGTTGCGAAGAGTTTCGAAGCAACGTCGTTTGCGCTTCAGAATATATCGCGCTGCAGACGAATACTCAGTCATTGCCAGACGTGAAATTATTTCACGTCTCGAGGAATGCGCGAAACGACTCGCCGTTAATTACTCGCCTCGGTAAAGGCACGAGGCGGATCAGCGCATTAGCGTGACATACATCATTCTCGAATTGCCCAATTTATTCTGTATCACGAGTGCGCTGCGCGAAGTACGTGAGAAGTAATTAAAGTACTTGAGAATTCTATATTCTGCATATTGCGACAACTTCGCATGGATAAATATTTCATTATTTATTCATATTTACATATATCATAAATATGACCGATAATGGATGGAAAAACCAATAATGTGAAATCCAGCAAAAAAAAAACAATAATAAATAGGAAGTAATAACTCCTTTTCTAATTAATTTTCAGTTAGTTTCAAAATGTCTTAACTAGTAACTTCTATTTAGTAATTTATTGGTGAGATAAAACTATAGAAATTTTCAGTTATTTTAATGTACTCAACTCAGAACTCTTTAAAAAGTCTTCATTAAATTTGATTTTGCTCGAAACTCGAAAATAACCAGAAATTGAGAAGCTTTTAGAGATTCTAACCGTATTTTCGTGCAGGCAAATTTATTTACAGAGTGCCTTTGAGAATGAAATTCAAACTACATGTACATGCAGCTTCCATATAATTTTCATAATAATGATGTATGTATTATAAGTTCATTAAGAGTCCTATATGGGTTCGTTAAGAGCTCCCACATTTTGCGGCGCATATGTGTATTGTCTAACGTCTCGAGATTCGCGTTCTCCATGTATATCAAACGATTTACAATAGACAGACCGAACGCAAAGTGATTAGATGATTTACGAAGAAATGTCGTGCGACATCGGATCTCCTCGCGAGTGCCGAACGAAAATCTTTTATGTTCTTCTTACGCCGGTATTACTTTCTCATCCGCTTCATTTTCATGAAGAAACACCTCTCTCGTTATGTCGGTCGCTCCTTATAAAAATTCTTTCGCGCGACAGGATTCATTAGAACACTTAGACCGTGAATCGGGAGGCTCGGGTAAGAGCCGAACGCGATAATCGGACGCGAGAAAGATTGTGTCTCCTTCCCGCAAAATCTCGAGAACAATATGAGAGCTGACGATCCACGCTCGCGCTCTCGTCGGCTCCTTTCCGTCGGCGTACCCGTCGTCATAAAACCGAGCCGGGTATTTTTCAGCGGCCCACCATTCGCACGCGCCGCAATATTCTCGTGTCATTTCGCTCTCTATTTCACCAGTGATTTCATTTCTCGCAGATGTAGATAGGTAGATACAGCGTGACGATGTGCGCGCTCTATAAAACTCCGCCCTCTCCGCGAAATGTCGGTCAGCTTTTTCCTTCTCACACGTGGAGAATCTCACGTTTCGCGAAGTCACGCCGATTTGACCCTTTCAAGGTTTGAGAGATAACATGTTTCGAAAAATAATCTCAGCTTTCCGACGCTAGACTTTTATTAAAAAAAGAAATGCAATATAAAAAAACTTTCTCATAAATACATATTTATTTTACAAATCTCATTTTAATGAAAATTTAGCAGAAAGTCTACTTTTACAATTAACATAAAATTTGATACTTAATTCAAATAAAAAATTTTGATGCAGCTTTCATTATACGCGCATATAAATGAACAAAAAAATTTTTAAATTAAAAATGAATAAATGTTAGTTTAACAATTGTTATCCAATATTTCAAGATTTAATTAGAAGAAGGAGAGAAGAGGGAATGATTAGACTGATCAAAATTCGTCAGAAAATCTAATAAATCAGAAAAAATAGGACGTCTAATTTCTCTGATATATCGTTTAACGTTTTACAAAAGATACCTACTAAGTAATGCAAAGATATTATCGTGAGAAAGTAATCTATCGACACGAAAGAGCGAAGATTAGACTTAGCAATATCGACCACGCGTTTAGAAGTGGGTCAGCGGGCGGAGAATTCTTTACAAATGCCTTCAAGTGTTAAGAGATATCTGCTGAAATTTAAATAGATCCACGCGAACATGATATCAGACGGTATCCTCGTGTAACGCGCAACATTTACAACAAATAGCAATTTGCCTGATAAAACATCGCGAATAACACGTTTCATCAAAATTTTAATTGAAAAAAAATATTACGATTCTCTGCAGTATGTTGCAAGTTCATATCATGCAGTATTTGTTTCTAATAATAATTTATGCAATGAGAAAAATTAAAAAGAGAATTTCAAAAACTTGAAGTATTTAAACTCTAATATGTCAAATGTCTTTTTAAATTTTATTTCACAAAAATTCAAGGCAAAAGAGAGTAGAATATTTTTGAGTAGCAATTTTTTTCTAGCAAGTTTTAATGTTGTGTAAAATGTTATACTATATGAGTTTTGTACAAATACGAAGTAATTAAAATTAAACAGATGTAATATAAATGTAGGAAATTAAATTAAATTAAATAAGTGTAGTGAGAATATCTTTCGTTGAGCATGGTAAGCAATCTTATTTTTAACAGAATAATAGAATAATTTTTCCAACCTCAATATATATTATTCTCAATATTCATCGCTTATTATTTCAATAAGCAAATAATTAAATCTTTATAAATTTTATACTAATGATATGACACAATATATTTACTGATTGCGATATCTGCGAAAGGAAACTGAAATAGGAATGATAAAGAAATTGACGAGTAGAGGTAACCTTCCGCTTTAATGTAATCGATTCCTCCTATATCTTTTTATACGAGAAGGTATATGCTTATCTGATTATCTCGTTTACCATGCATCATATTTCGTCGGGCAGCATCCATTCCCTCGCTCTTGCGCGCGAATCGCCTCGAGGATCTGATAATTCTGTGGCTGACAGCCGTTTTCCTCGTCGATTTATTCATGAACGCGCTTTGTTGTCGCAAACGCTTCTGCGAGTTACGCGCAAGCTGTGCATACACCACTCGCGAACACATCGGTACACGTGCATTTCCGGGTTAACGGGGAAAGGTTGGCGTTTGTACTCGCCTCGAATCCGCGAGACACGCGAATGAATGACAAAGCGTGAGCGTAGAGGGTGCAGATGAAAAAAATTCCACGTATGTCCTTCTCGAGCCTTTCGACAATACGGTCGCTTAAAAATGCACTCGCTTATTGCTTACTCCAATATTGAAACTGTCGGACGGAAAATTGTTTATCGTGTTTCACTCAGGGGAATGGGCGGAATGCCTGAGGACAACGGACGCATTGTGCTTCCGTTGTCCTGCCAGAACACATTTTAGATGTCGTGACATAATGGAATGAAAATATGCGAAATAAATGTAACTTGCGGAAAGAGCAAGGCACGAACAAAAGCGTATTGTTTAAGCGATAATAGCGGACAGTAATGATGTTACATATCTAACTGTAGATAAAAGGATATTTGAAGATCATTAATCAGTAAATTAAAAATATATCGCCTCTCTGAAAGAAACCTCGTACTTCCATTATTTTTTTAAAAGATATTTTAAAACAACGGCACGAAATAATTTATTTTAATTAATAAAATATATAAAAAAACACAAATATTTTTCGTGTACATTTAACTGCATTTAGTTACGCAATGATGTTTTGGAAATTAATGCGTGTGTCACATGTATATTTCAATTTACGAGTTAAAAATGAATTTATGTGTATATTAATCGAATCAATAGACAATTATTCTTGTCTTATTCTTCTCGACGCGCCTTATTTTTGTTATATTACCTAATTTTTTCTATTGCAAGTTTTAGAGAAACAAAATATTTTTATATATTTATTGAAATTATTTTACAATGCTATATCTTAATATCGCATATAATATTTCATTCTCTTTTGAGCTTCAATAATTTTTTATTGTTAATTTTTATGTAAATTACTCTTTATCTCGTATATTCTTTTGAGTGGAATTAGATTCACGGTGGATATATCTGAAAAGAGCGTATCAAAATTTCTTGCTATTGACGTTTGAATTGAATCGGAAGAGTTGCATAAAATTTACACCCGATAATACAATTTCAATGTAGCGAAACCTAACGAGGGCGTGGGAGCGTTCTTATTCAAGATCTAAAGATGAAATTCCACCGTTTGCATTCGCATCGCTGCTGCACCGTTGCGCGAGAGATTGAGATGTGGAGCGTCGTTGCGACGCGACGAAGTTATCTCGTTTAGTTCGGCGAAAATCAACACACGGGCAAATGCACACGCGAATTCATAAGTTCAAGCAGAAATATACAAATGTTGACACTCTTAATTGCAATTGAAGACAATGGCATGTTACATTGTTGGAAACTGCCGCGGTAAGTTTCGCGAAAATATGCAGCGTACTTTCCATTCTGCTAACTGCGTACATATATATTTGGTTACTACATTAATTGTTATTATACTGGCCGATGTAGCCACACAGACCTTTAAAAAATACGTAGCAATTAATTTCCGAGGCTGTATACAAATACAGGCATCGTTCAGTTATATTTGATATAATTTTACGTCAATAGAATACTAATCGTCTACAGGTAGACAAGTATATTTAACGATTAATTACTTTTAAATTTAAACGTGAATCACTTTTAAATTCAACTTTTAACTTCAACGCTTTCCCGGAGGAATGAATTTCATCCGAGAAAAATGTTTTAAAAATATTTCATCTTTTCATTCTCCTTTCTTCACTTTTACTGAATCATCACTGGAAAGATCTCGTGGATAGCATCTTCCACCGCGCCATTATCAAAGTGAGCCCCTTGAAAAATAACTTTGACTTAACGGGTTAAGAGCCCTAGACCAGGTGCCGAAGCGTGTGGCCTTTCCCTTCCGTGCGGTAACCGTGGAAATAGCGAACGAATAAAATTGGGCCGTTGCTACGTGCCACCGGGTTTTTTTATTCTTTTGCGCCGCGAGATTTATCGCGGGAGTTCCTCCATCGACACGGATACCTCCGTGTTAACCGCGAAATTTCCTCCAGTCACGAAACGCGGAGGCATTATCGTTTCCCGAGGAGGAACTTGCTTCGCGAAAAAAGAGACAGAAGTAGTAGTTTGCAGTAAAGATAAGTTGCAGCGAAACTTTCACTTTTTTTTTTGTTGCTTCGCCCGCTTGACACAAAATCCGTAATTATTTGCCTACCGTGGCTCCACGCGCTCATTGTTTAATTAACAATAATAATAGTAATGGTAAATGAAACGTCATGTTTCTGCAAACGGCCATTTGCAGGTTTCGCCCTTTCGCTGCGTTTTAGCTTCGTCCTTTCCAGTTTTATCGAAAGTTTATTACAGGTGACGTAAACGAAGTCGTTATGCGTCGGTTTTAATTAAGGGCTCCGTAAGAGTGAGTTAAAGGAAACGCGGGTACGACATAAAATGCAAACGAGGCGGGACAAAGTCTTAATTAGACGCTTTGAAGGCAAGTGTGTTAACAATCGTAAAGTGATGCAAATTTATGTAAGTTTCGTGATATACGCGCCGGGAATTATGTCGTATTACGATGATTTAAGGAGAGCATAATTATTAATTTCAGGAACAATCGACCCACTCGAGCGAGTAGCTCACTCGTTCGCCTCGCTACTTTGAACTAACGTTCTGACTTTTACGGACGCGCTCTCTTTAGATTTACTTCCCCTGTGAAAATTTCTCGATCGTTTCTCTCGACGATGTATATATTTTACACATTTTACGATCTCTGGAATTGGTCTTATCGAGAGGTACGCACGCGTCCGTCCGGCTTTGTGAACAGCGGCAGCACAAAGCCCCCGCTGATCGTGCGATTTTTCGTATTCCATCTTTCTACATATTTTACGCACCGCCGTTACTCTGCGTCGTAGGCAGGAACGTGCGCCTGCTTCCTCTCTCATTCGCTTCGACGATTTGTTACGCGAGCGTCACGAGCGCCTCTTTATCAGGCGCTCGGCGCTTGGAAAGAAGGACACTCTTCCGTACCATTTCTTCCGTATTAATTGGTGGAAAGGGGAGCTTAATAAAGCGAAACACGGGGGCGTCAGGCGTTTGCCGGCGCTGGCCTGCCGCGCCTCCGCTCTTTCTCGGCTCGAGCCTAATGATAGCCGAATATACATGCATACCTTGTGGACGTGTAGCTATTCTTGATATTAATAATTATACGGATTCGCCGTATACGTGTGAAGTTTTTATTATCGCGGATTAACAGTATAGAAAGGAATACCCTCGCGTAATCTATACACTCTTATATATTTCATATAAAAATATTTTTTATTAATTTCGTGCAAATGCTATAGATACACTCTGAGAATACACTGTTTAATCTAGAAAAATTATACATAAAATATACTTTAATCTGCTTTTTTTAAATCTCTATTTGCCTGTCTATGATTGGAGTATTGAACAAGCTGAGGACTCCATTTATAATTCCTTAAATTTCTTGAGGCAAATTCGCAGTACCGTCTCCTCTTGCCTGATTTATACTCGCCACTTTAACATCCCGGAGAAGAAATGTCGCTCCGCGTTCTTTGACCGCATTGCTTCGGGGATCCGTGAAGCTATTTGCCGTCTTGTCGCGAAGCATCGACCGTTCTTTTCGAATGTACCGGATGACTCTCGAAAACTGCTCGGGCTCTTGTCCTGCGAGACGCGACATCGTCTATGTGTCTCGCTGGTCCTAACTGATCCTATTTGTTTCGCGTCGTTGAGAGCAGACCACCGGAAACGAGATGTCGTTAAAAACAATTTGTCAGGATTTATCGCGATACGATTGAAACGATAATTAATGGATGAAACGAGAGACGTCTCGGAAAGAAGAGATGGGATGTCTCTTCAGCTCTTTGATTAGTGGAATATCATATTTTCTTATTCAAAATTAATATTGATACGATTTCTGTGAAAATTATTATACAATTCCTATATCTTGCTAATTTCTTTAAATCGGGACAAGTGAATTATACCTATCGTGATCAGACAGTGTCCATAAACGGAAGGACGAGTATTGCTTCTCAGCGGACATAAAACTGTCTATCTGCCGTCGAGATAGAGATATATCCGACACTGATGACATTACATTATACTGGGAAATAGAGGAAATCGGTCGCATAAACGAAGATAGACGTATAGATGAAATATGTTTCGCACGAGACTATCATGACATTATTTTCGACTACTGCTCAACATTGTTCGTAAACAATTGTTCAGACAAAAATTAAGTTACTGAATTTAGTCATAAATAACATTACCTTAGGAAAAATTTAGTTATCAAAATTTAATTAAGTTGTGTAGAAAGTAATCTTTGTTCTTCCTTTTTTTAAGTTTCTAATCATCAGTATGAATTCTATATTTTTCAAATTGATGTTAAGATTACTAATTTTTATTAAGTATTACAATAAAAAAAGATATGTATTAAATATCTAAGCTATTACATGCTGCATGACGTAAAACTTTTCCATACGGAATGCTACACTGAAAAAAGAATCTGGTTACATTAAGAGGAAATCTGTCTTAGAGTCAACTAGTATGTCTGTTTGAAAATCGACGAATCAGAATTCTTGTACGATTCACCGACGAATATGATTAATTTTTTCTTGTTAAATCTACCAGAATTTCTTGGCGATCGAATCATTTTTCTGTTAAATATATCAGAAATTTTTGTCGATCGAACAATTCTTTCATGTTAAATATATTAAAATTTCTTTTATTGTGTGACTGAATTTCTCATATTAATATACTTTAGCATATA
>NW_012026814.1:1617248-1618990 GCF_000956235.1 Wasmannia auropunctata
CTTGAAAGAAAGGCGCAGTACTTCTACTTTGTTTTCTCAGATGGAAATATTTAATAGGAAATCGTAAAAGCTCAAAAGAAATATTCGCGACGGAGGTAGATAAGACTATATGCAGCGTATACTTTTTGCAATGTCAATTTCGACGACGTATTTTATGCCGCTGAGATCCCGACTGGAAAAAGGATCGCGTAACGAAAAGCTATGCACGTTTCTAATCTCAAATATGTTCCACTTGTTCTCAAAAGCGAGATACCTTCGTGAAAAGAGTCGGACTTGGCCCATCCCCTCCCCTTAGGCGTACTCTTTTCTTTCTTTTATTCTCCTTTTTTTTAAAGATTTTCACCGGACTGTCTTCGGGATAAAGATGCCTAAGCCGAATTCTATTTACGTTCAACTCGGGGAGATGATCCTACGAAAGTACTCTCGGGCGACAGTCTAGTCTATCCCGTCCCTCGCGGCCAAATCAAATTGACATTTATACATAGCCGAGAAATTCCGGGTTATCATAACAGCGAGGTCCGAGGGGGGTGGGGGGATCTCGGCGCGCGGGAGAGTATAGTACTTTATGCAGAATCCGCTGGTCGTCATACAGATTTTATTAGTTCCCTTTATCATCCTAGCATCTCGACGAAGCTAGGAAGGAAAACCTGGCGAGAGGAGAGGGACGGAGAGAGAGAGAGAGCGCACGGTGACACCTCGGAAATTGTCGATCGGACTTCACGATGAACTTGCTATTCCCGTCCGTCCTGCCCTTCGTCGTAGCGCCTCGCCAACTCCCCGTGGAGGGTTAAACGGTGGTTCGCGTCGAAACTTTTTTTTCCTTTACATTTATAAAACGCGAGTATCGATTAACCTTTGTGAGTGACGTGGCGAATTTACCAATCGTGCTTCTTTTTTTAACGGAGATTTATTAATACCTACGCTCTCTTATGTGGCAGAAAACGGTCTATAGACTGCGATCAAGCGCGTAACTTTGTTTTTACCTACTTGCCCGACACTTTCCCATGTAAAATGCATCGTGATGCATCTGTTGTACCACGTCGGTCACTAACGTATCATTGCGCGCCTCCTCGCGGGTTAATATTTAATATGTCGTCTAACATTGTTAGAACAGGAAGGACTGACGGTGCTAAGCCAGCTATTTCAATGCATAAATTTAAATCCTTTGAAACTCTAGTTCTCTGCTTATTAAAAAAAAAAAAACATCTAAATTTTACATGACTCGCGCTCTTATACGGCGCTACTCTCGCCAAGAGAACGTTGAATAATTTTCGCGGCGGATATTACAGCAGAATATTTTCACATTCAGACAGAATGATCTCTTTGCATCCTCCAAATAGAAAAGAAAAACGTTAAGAATTCATTGTCATGTTTAGGATACCTGAAACATGTAAATGTGTCAGGAGTATTTAAATGTATCTTCCTCCCTGGTAAGAGAGCCGAACGTTTCCGTTCGTCGGAAAAATTATTTTAACGATTACTCCGTTAACGCTGTCTCTGAGAAACGCTGCACGAAAGCAGATGGTCGCGGAGGGATTTCGTAACGTAGAGAGAGAGAGAAAACCACCGAGCCCGAAAATAGACGACTTTGCGGGCGCGCGCACGTCCTCGCTTTGTACGAGGAAACGAGAGGCCTGTCAGCTGATTGGACGAGTGCCAATTTTTGGTGAATGAACCGACGATCTCGTGTCTCGAATACACACCCTCTTTGGTAGTTTGCCCTCGTCACGGCTCGCGTCCGG
>NW_012026814.1:1619010-1680410 GCF_000956235.1 Wasmannia auropunctata
TAAAGTCTATCAAACGTTCTAGTAATACAATATCAAATTTTCTTATTATAATCCAAAATTCTGTTTGGTTTCATCAAAATTCATTCAGCCATATACATCTTGTTGGTACAAACAAACCATTTTTCTCAGTGTACAAATTATCATATGTTTTAACAGTGTATTCTGAAGATTAATTGAAAAACAAAATCTCAAAATATTAAAAAATACTGAGATTGCAATAGTTTCCAAGTATTTAAGCTTGATCAACGGTATTGTGCACAATAAAATGTAATTAATCAATTTAAATTTTCAGAAACCATTAAATAATATGCTTAAATAATTGATATACTACTAGCAGTCTTGACGATGTTATCTGTATGTATACTAGCTATAGTATTTACACATAAGAAATTAGGCAAAATTAGCTGAGTAATGAAAATCAATATCATCTGTATTATAAAAATCAATAATATGAACACTAATTCGGTATACATGTACGCGTAGTCATAGATGCGAATTCTACGGAATCATTTTTATCGTATATAACTCAGAAATTATTGTGGTCAAAACATTTTCATCCTAGGATTTTCGCCTCGAATTAATTTCCAGAACACATTATTCAGGTATTATATAATTGTTGCGGAACATCCTGCATATTACATTCATATCATTCGTAGCCGCGATTAATGTACCATCATTCGACATAAAAAACGAACGCAATGAATTGCAATGACAGTGTGTCGAAAATGTCAAATTATAAATCAATAGACATGCTTACAAACTTCGATCGGTTATTTCAGTCGTAGTAATGCTCAAAATTCAGTATGATTGATGACACTGAAGCGAGAAATGGCATGAGATCTGAAACGAACAGGTCCTTCGCATTTTTCAGCATTGCTGATAGAATGAATTTTTCATGTGTTCTCTGTATACGGCTTTACGAATTTTAATTTCGACATAATACATATGTACTATATCTAGTTATTACATTGCCAACAATATGATAACCAGATATTACAAGTCGGTCGAGAAATAAGATTCGCTCTATCAAAATTATACTTTACTAAAAAAAAAAAAAAAAAAAAAATATGATATGCATTACAGAAATACATAAAAAAATATAATTTTAATACAAATTAATATTTAATATTAATTTAAAATTGACGTATAATTGATTAACTTTAAAATAGCTCTAAATTTTATGTGTAACACATATCATGTGATTTTCCCGTATGTTTTCTCTTATAATACGTAATATTGCAACGGCTTATTTGACTACGAAGAGGAAGGGAGTGAACCTCGGCGTGAAAATGCAAATACTCATGTAACTTAAGCCGTATTAAAGGGCCAAGCTGCGAATAGTGGAACAAGAGATTTGTTCACGCGAGTCTCGCTCACATCAGACAAGGCGACTCCTCGTTTCTCGTAATCTCCCTTTGGTCGTACGTAATAATTAGACGAGCGTGACTAACGACTAGTAGTAGAAATACGATTTAGAATGCCAGAGATCATGACACATCTGTATTACGAATCGTATCCTTCTGAGGGCGATGGTAGAGTTTCAGCAAACAAACCTTAAGTAAGGTCGTGATGTCTACGATTTAATTTAGAAATAACTGCTTTATCAAAAGCACCAGCAGTTTTACATGAAACATAATACATAATACTTTATAATAACTGAAAGCTTAAAATTATTTTGAGTATTTAAGAAAAGATTTATTGCAATAAAGATTCGTCACGAAGAAAATCTTTGGTCAATCCTTTATTGATACATAGATTTTATTTTTTCGTACGAATTTTTTGCCGACGCAATTCTTTACTGATTGCGAAATTTATTAAAAAATTCAATTTCTTAAGTAAAAGAGAAAGAAATATTGCGTTACGCCTCACTGATACGCTGCAATACCGAGCGCTTCGATCCTCTTAAAATAATCAATTCAATTATTGTAAAGTCATTATTCTACCAAGGCTTGTTTTTATACACTCAATAGCTTACGCTCGACCGTGCCCTTTACCAAGATGCTGTTTTTCTCCCTTTTTCGCTCGCGCGTATTTTCCGAGCCGGCTTTTCCTGCGGCATTTCTTGAGCGAGAACGATTTACCATCGATTAAGTTACTTTAATTGAAAGCCAGAGAAACTGGTAGGCTAGTTCGATATAACGCGGCTTCGTGACGGGATGCGGCAGCCGGTCGAGTGAACTGGTCAATTCTGATTCGATCACATTGTGACCGACGGTAACGAGCTCGTGCTAATTAGAGCGTCGTCTATTTGATTTTTCCGATTTCGTTTTTCCAGAAATACCCTCGCAACAACTCGCTCGCATATTGATGTTCGAATAATTGCGATGTTTGCCTATTCGTTCGTTGCATCTGTTAGAATTATTAGATATCCATATACAAAATTATAATTCTTCTTGTTATTAATAAGCACTATAATTAAACTTTCTATTATTAAATACTATTTTTATATGCATTTACTATATATAGATTTACATATGAAATCATGTGCAAAAATTAGCAGAACATTATTTAGAAAGAATTTTTTTTATACATTTTGCTGCGTGTTTACTTCAAAGAATTTTTTTTTTTATGAACACTTCTCTCTCGAAATAAGAAGAAAGAACATGATGTATCACAAATAATTTCTCAACTTATAAAGTCCATTTTTTACAGTCACTTTTATGAAAACGATTGTAAACCATTTTATGCTACTGTAAAAAGTAGATAGAAACGATACATCACGAAACGGAATTTAAAGAGATCTCTAATATATGGAAGTTATTTTGATTCCACTTTATATTTTTTCGCAGTTCGTTTTACAGTTCGCCTTCTTTTTTTACTGCTACAAGCTTCTTTGCTCGGCCCCATCTTAAGACAACCGAATCAATCTTGTAATGCGTCGAAATGGCTGCGTAAAAAAAACTTTCAGGCCGCCACGATCAATCACTATATTCCTCGATATCCCGATTTTCTAGGGTTCAAAGGTCCCTGCGCGTCGATCTGTTCCCTTGTTCGCCATCATGCTTAAAGTTAATTAAATTTATCTTGGAGCTCGTCACTAATTTATGTTCGACGGATGGCGAAATTTGGGGTAGAAATTCGCAGTCCTCTTGCTTAGGGGGTATTAAATATGGAGAAACAAGCCTTTCTAATGGATGAACGGATCGTACGCGTGAAACTCTTGAACCGTGCTCCGTACAAAAGTTGAATTCGTAGAAGTTGAAAAGCATCGTGTTTTCGCAGAATTAGAACTTTACAAAGCACATAGGTACACTCGATGTTCCATTTATCTTTCGTCGGGTCAAATTTCTGAGCGTAAATTTTACGCTTTGATCGAAGGATTAACAACTCGATGGCCGCGAGCACGATAATTAATTCGCAGATAAAATTTATCCCATAATATAATGTTATATATTATAATAATAATATATTAAAACTTTAAGTGCGCATGGTATGTGGGTGTGACACACCAAATTTGTGTATCTATTCTTTTGCCAATTACCAAACGTTCACTTAATTTTCTTTTCGAAAATACTGAATGGTAAATTATAATCTAACATGCAACTTTAAAAATTTTTTTTAACGTTAGATATCTTAACCAGTCAAATTAAAGAATACGTATTTAATTAAAATGATAGAATGTATTTGATTTTAATTAAATATAGAGACTTAAGTGCTGTTAATAAACTTGTCAACCAAGTTCGTGGAATTCTCTCCGAGTTGAAAGGCTGTAGTCGCGCTCGAGCGACTGGACCGCGCGGAAAATCCTCGGAATTTAGAGTCCGCAAAGCGCACTCGACTACGCACTGTCACCCTACAGGAATTCTGTGGGGAATCGGTCGGAATTAATCACATCCGTCCCGCGTCGAGCTGGCAACAATATGGTTAACACGCATTTCCTTGTCATCGCGATCATCTAAACACATTCTCTCTTATCTTTTCTCATTTCGCAACATCGTAAGGAAACTTTTTTTTCTAAAATGTTAAGTTATAACTTAAGGTAAGGATTTATTTCATTATTCGTTTTAATTTAATGCGAATAATGCAACGTTCAAGCATATAACTACGAGTCGCGTAATAAGTGGAGAGAAAGAGAGGTAGAATTTCGTGTGCGATCGCGCGTTTGTGAGCGACGCGGAAGAAACAATAATTGCGCCGATCCACTGTCGAATTGGGCAGACGTCCGACCATTCGTTTTACATCGATGCACGCCAACGGTATACCGTTTTCAGAGCCCCTTTCATACGAGGTACCTTTAGCGCGCGGTGGAATTTATATAAAAAGAGCAATTCCATTATTTTCTCGCGCGTTTAACGAGATTTCCCCGAAGCGACGCAGCTCCATTATAGCCTGCGAATGTATATATATATCCCTCTATCCGGGAAGCTTCATCACTCTGTCAAAGCGCTTTGCATCCCTATCCCAAAAGTGACGTTATGTTGTATTAACGCAGCATTGTGTCAACGTATCTCGCGAAAACAGCTTGCACATATAAGTTAAATCAATTTATCGACATAACAGTTCCGTCTCTTTTGCATTCAGTGGTTGTAAAATATATATTTTCCCGTACAGCAGTATCGTATTAATTTTGATAAAATTGCAATTGATAATGCGATCTGAGCATACATTTTGTACATTGTATATATTATATAAATTATATATGTATAATAATATATGATAACTTAAATTCGAGAATCGCGAGAACGTTCACAAATAAAAAATCAAAATATTTATAGTTGAATTATTAGTATATCCAATATATATATCGAATGATTCTGGTAAATTATTACACGCATTAAAACTTTACTTAATTTTATAAAATATGGATCTTTTAAAGAACATATAAGACAATTCTATATTTTATATCACAGATAAAAAATAATATTTAAAATAATTGTTTATCGCATTATTAAAAATACGGAAAAATGTTTTAATATTTAATTTCGTTATTTAATAAATTTTTTTCAAATCTTAGAGACGAGTAATACGAGATATAATAATGCGCAATAATATTAGAAAATTACGCTGACGGCTGCAAAACTTTTATCGCATGTAAATGTTTTGAATGTTGTGTAAATAATGTAATGCGATTTATGAGACTTTTACGTCGCAATTGGAGAAACGCATTCCAGTTTTTATTCCGATATTGCAAGCATTATTTATCTCCTTCCAGAGTAAACGGTATTTATTTATATGGGAAATATGCGCATCACACGGTATTGTTTCTTTACGAGATGCGCTTTAACGATTTATCACAAACACGACGCGATAATAAATTATTGTGTTAGTAGAACACATTAAATTGTCTCTATATATAGTTGTAATTAATGGCAACTCTTGTATTTCCTAGCGAGGGACATCTTTACACTGCAATTAAAGTGAATTATACTCAATCTATTTCTGTTATATTCCTTTTCTAGAAGAAGGAGGGAAAGTTCATAAAGGTTTATTTTTTTTTTTAAACACTCATCCATCTGATGACTAAATATACTTTCTGTATTTTTTATATATAGCATAATAATAGCCTTTAACAACAGAATATGTAATTTAAAATTTGCCGATTTTTTAAATCAATTTTATAAGTACCTATTTTATCAAATGGATATGTATTTAATTTAAATGGTCAATGAAGTTTGATGCAACACGAGCATGCGAAATTCTTCGTGCTATCAAGCTCTTTTCGATAGAAACAGTGGAATGTTCGCTTGGCAGTCTCTCATAACTCTCACTTCGTTTCGAAAGCACTCTCCCGAAAAGCACGCGATTCTACAAAGGCAAGTTTTATCTATCATAACGCCTCATTCCACCTTCTTTTACATATTTTCGTGTCAAGGGAATATACGAGCGTAGTCGCATTGTTTCCGTCGGGAAAAATCAGAACACGGAAAGTTGAAATTGAGCTAAGGATGTTCGTTTCAAGTCATGTGTACGCGTCTTTCAAAAACGTCGGTATTATTAATGTTCCTTTATTACTTTTGTTCGCAACAGATTTTTCAACATTATTCATTCTTCCGCGTGATCATCAGTATTATTTTAATCTTACAATTTTATTTATTAAAGGAAACGCTACAGATAAAAACGTAAACGTTATATATTCGAATTCTACTGGCTGTGTATAAAAATTATATACACAGCTATATAAAAATTTTGAATCCAGGGGAAAGAATCGATCATACGAGAATGTTTTATTGAATGCACAAAACGTGTATCGCCAATCAGTTTTCTCTTATGTTGTGAATTTAATATAAATTTTATCGATCGAATTAGTTACACTGCGTCGTTGAAATTGTTAGAATAATGGGAGAATCTGTGAAACACGTCGCAGAGAGCTAAGTCGTTTGAAACGTGACACGTTTTTTTTTTTATCACTGATGTTCTCATATCTCCGCGACGGAAAGAATGCCTCCAAAATCAGGGATGAAATTAAGTTTCCGTATGTATGCTCGTGTCGGACGGACGCGGCAAAGAAAAGGCGATGTCGCTTTGATAATTCGCCGAGGCCTTTAGGGTCGAAGCAACGGCAACTTTCCCAATAAATGAGCTTTGAGATCTTTCGGGTACGACGACGACGACGACGACGACGACGACGATGACGAGGGAGCGGGTCGGGCAAAAAGAGGGCTCTCCCGCGAACAGAAGGATATTGCACGGTGACGAACTCCGTTTACGGTGGCGAACCCTAGGCTCCGCTCCGACGTAGAAATAGATAGGCGGCCCGGTTCGGTCGCACGTGGTTGTCACGCCTTTGATCGTTTCACGCAAGATCGGTCCTTGGTACGGACACACGTACTGAATATGCCGACCTGCCGGTGAACATGCACGTATATGACGGGCCGTGGAACCCGGTCAGACATGGCATATGTGGCGTCATAAGCAGCTGCGGCAGCCTGTTCCTTCTCCAAAAGTTCGTCAGCGCACGGCGGCGGGGAGAACGATTTGAGGTATTCCGGGTTAAGTTTGCGAAGATGCAATTCTCATTCGGTATTCGTCTCCACCCGAGTTCATAGTTATCGATCTCAACATATTTTCGTATCAAGGGAAAATAACTTAATAATTTTCAGAACAAAGCAAGTTAGTACGAAGTTTCCAGGTACGATATTATTTGAAGATTAATGTTGTAATAAGTTATTATGTAGAAAATTATAATAATATAATTCTAGGCAAAAAATAATATTTTATAAACTTATATATTATACTGCATTGTTTTTTTTTTTTTTTTTTTTTTTTTATATATATAAAAGCTGTTCAGAAAGATAATAACACAAATAGTTGCTTTTATCATACATTAAAAGTAGAATGTTATAATTATTATTTACGCTTAGTAATAGAATGTTATCAGTGGAGTGGAGAATTTACTAAATTATTCTGTAATTTAAAACATAACGTTAATTAAAATTTCTGATTAGCAATCTCTGTAATTACTAAAATCAGTTATCCTGCACTATGCCATTTTTCAATAACGCACTTCATTAAAAGTTAGGACAAAAAAAGAATTTTTATTTGCTGTTCGTGATGTCATCGTAAATATAGAAGATTTATATGCAAAGACAGATTAACTCTTTTCTACAATATTAAAAACGCTATTACATAGCGTTAAAATTCAGATAAAAGAGTCTATAAATTTCTGAATCGAGATATTTTTGGATCGTTCATTATTATCAAAAATATCATGGTCTTTTCCGGTATTATTTCGTCGAATTTTCCGTAGTCGCTTAATTAGGAACGGCTAATTATTAGCAGCGGCGCTCGGCGAATAATGTTTCCCATACAAAAGCAATATTCCAGCGTGTTCCAACGTAAACGACTACAAATTAATTGCACAATAATTTCTAATAATATGTCACATCGTGGTTAGGAACTATGCAACACATTATGAGAAATTTTAGTGCTATTATTAGATCCTTTTCTCCTCGTTCTCCATTAATCGCTCTTCATTAATATATCTATTAATAAAACATTTCTTACAATTGAATTTACTATTTATTTAATTTGTAAAAAAATATATGAATGCTTCGAAAAGTATTTTTCAATAATGCTAATATTCTTTTTTCAATAATTACGTATTTGATTAATTTATTAATTAATTTAGAACAATCTATTAGACTCTCTTTGTTATATCAAATATAATTAATTAAAAAAGTTTATTAATATAATTTTTATAAATTATCATAAAATAAAAGCAAAAGTAATTAAATACATAAAATTACTTTAATGATAAAAAATTACACTCAAATTGTAAAAATTGCACGAAGGTAATTGAATATTAATTATATCACATCTTCTCTTAATGCAATAAAGATAACTTTTAATGACTTTTTTACCGTAACCGTGTAATTTAACAAAAATCCGGCATCTCACAGGTAATCTGATAGATTGACCAGCAAATGAGTCACGCGATGTCACATTGGACATGGAAAAAGAGATATTAACGTAACATTCTAGTATTACACCGTTCGCGGACAATGACACTGACGCAGAGAACTCAGTGGTCTGAGACAGCTAAATTCCTGCCGTTTCATCGTCGAGAAGGGGCCGGCATTCCCTCCGTCAGGCCTGGAGATAGTTTCCAATTTTTCTTTCCGCGTGGCAGAGAGGGTGGATTCGCGGGGCCGGAGGTGTTGGGTTTTTACTTGACAGTCACGAAATTTAGTTTTACGATACATCCTCTCTCACTTCGCGCATTCGTCCACCGAGGGCGATCGCGAGGGTTTGAATAACGACACAGATATATCCTCCCCGAGCTCTCTTCAGTGAAGTCGTTTCTCGCGCGGTTTCCCCCGTTTTGTTCCCCCCATTCTCTTCGTTGGAACTTCGTCGTCCCTCTTTGAAAAATCGCATAAAATCAAGACCCTTCGGCGGCACGCACCGACCCTGCCTCTCGTTTTCGTCCTTCGAATATCCCTGGTGCTTCGCTAACAATAGGTCTTCCCTCGCGAGTCTTCTTTTCGGACACTGGATGCTCTTGATCGTTAATACATCTTATATTTTAACGTTTAAGTACGAATTAAGCCGATAGTATCGTTTCCTTTCATGAGGCTTGATATATAAGATGTTGCGCGATGTTCTCCGCAAATTTTGCTTACGAACTTGTTTTTTGCAATTTAAGAGAGTCATAGTTTTCTATTGGCAAAATAAATAAACTATGAGAGTGAAAGTATTATGTGAGTGCCTCGCTAAGTGGCTCGTCCGATTAAAATTTAAAATTACTGCTACGTCTATCTCGGATATATACACAGAGATTATTTGCAGAATTTTAATGAATATCTCTTTCCGATATCGGTTTTTTTTAAATTGTAACCGTAATAGCGACACTATCAACACAAGAGCGGTTCAAGATATTTCGCGAGAGGTGAATTTCGAATTTAATTGAAATGAAAAGAAGCGTCATTAGCGAATCGATTTTGGCTCTGATTTCTACATGTTGCGGGTATATATCGTTAGCAATTTAAGAGGAAACGCCTCTTCTATTCACGAATTAACCCACTTCCTTAGATACTCACGCGATAGGTACCCTCCTCGTGTTCTCCTTTTACACATATAGACGCATCTCCGTTGACTGACAAGGGCAGAGACGTGGGGAGCGCATTGAATCTCCCATATTGTATTATAGAATGAATGGTGACTGATGGGGTGCGACGTGGAATGCGTGTGCGCGCGTCAATCTCTCGCGCGACACTGTAACACGACGGATCGGTTCGAAAACACGCGCGTGAAGAGTGAAAAAACACCACCACCTCCTACCTTTTATGTCGTATCTTCCGTCCGTAAAAATCGGTTGATAAAGAGTCGATATTGATCGCGAGGGACGCGCGCCATTATTTTCGAGGGTTACACATCGCGGCTACATTAATCCCGTCACCTCCGCTAACGATCTATCCGAAACAGGTCAGCTTGAGTGATCGATGATCATCGTAAGTGTTGAAACGTCTCTCTCTTTTAAAAAGCATCGGTGACAGCTCTGCGCGATAAGAAATAATCTTGCAGCATTTTAAAACCATGTTTTTTTTTTCTAGAGAATTTAACAACGTGATGAAAGCTTAGTAACGAACGATCTCGAATATTGAAAAGCACGTAAGATATCGTTATCGACGATGGAAATTGTAAGAGTGTCTGGAAATGCGTGACATTTATTACATCACTTTGTATTCTTTTTGAGTGCGACCTTTGACTCTTAGGTATGCTATCGGTTTTATTTTTCTCGGTGACTCGGCGCGCCCGATTCAATTACAAATTAGAAATTACAAATCAACCGGAACGCGCGCAAATGTCAAAAATATTGCCCCTCACTCGGGAGAAAAGGCGAGCAAATGGCAGCAGAGGATATATATGAGTGGTTTATTTATTCTCAGATTCATCTTATCTCACGCTGGATTATTACTCAGCATTCGCTCCATTGTGCTATACTCGTTGAATTCTCTCCCCTTTATTAATCGAATAAATTCAGCTGCGGTAACGCGAGCGCGCGGCGAAATCTCCGAAGGGAACGGGCGCACCTGTAGCGGATGCTTTAATGGATCGTATCAGGTCGATCCGTAACTTCGTGCATATTTATTGCGTACATCATGAGCAATGTCTGACATTAATGGCGTATCGGAGTCAATAAAACGACAAGGGAATAATTGCGATAGCGAGGGCATGTTTTCTTCGTTGATGAAGAAAAGAATAACTCGTAACTCGGTCTCGTTTCAAAATCTCCTCGAAATACGTGCGAATTTGTGCGGACAGCGGATCCGACAATACTTCGCGATTGCATTCCGATCCGGGAACGCGACGCGGGGAAGGGGGGAGAGGGTAGTAAAATCAGAGCGATTTTCACGTTTTCCTGGATATCCGATTGAACGCCCTCGCGCGCTCTCGCTCGTCCGGGGCACGGCTGACTGACGCGACGCAATTCCCGGTGCAATTTCGTTTCCTCCTTTGTTTAATACGCCGCGTATACACATGGCGATGCTTTGTCGCGTCGCTAAGGTAACCTGGATCGAGCGAGATTACACTATCGCCCCGTTCGCAGCACGCCTGGAACACGCCGCTTCGGCTTTTCGTCACGTGCGCGTGCAGAAGCCTCGTTTCCACCAGCGATTGCTGTAAATGCTGGAGAATAGCGTCACGATAGAGAGAAAGGGGGAGGCAGGGAGGGAAAGAGAGAGGAGGGGAGAGAGAGAGAAATCGCACACGTGGCGAAATGTGCACGTGTGTCTTCTACATTTTTACAGAGACATTCTGTCTCTCTTTCTCTCTCGCGTCTCTGATGATTTTCTCGTTTCCTTTCGCTTCTGCAACGGAAATTACGGCTGATACCAAGTATCCGCGGACGCGTACGAGCCATTGTTACGTAACCGTTACCTTTTTTCTCGTTGCTCTTTTCGAGCTAGCATCAGTTGCAGGGATTCACCGATGCGTGATTCGCGTCAAGGTAGAAGAATACGTGGGTTAAAGGAAAACTCGCCTGCTGGTGAGATTCCGCCAAGAAAAATACTCAAAATGTCAAGCGCGTGACATTTCAAGAGTTGAATTTAAAACATCAGACTGTAATTTTTGAAACTAAAAACTAACATTATCTTAATTTAAGCTGTGTGAAGTTAACGTCCCCACTACTAAAAATCCACTAACGATCATTATCACTCGATCGGTGGTCGTTTGTTAGTATTTGGTAGTCCCTTCCGGATGACTGATAGTCAAAGTTGTACCAAACGTCAGTAAGCAACCACCAAACGAATGCTTACAGTTATGATTACTTACGCAGTCTGGAAAGTCATATTTTGTGAAAGAAGGGGTTAACTTTACGCGTGTCTTTTTTTTATGTTATTATTTACAACTTTGACTACCAATCTTCGAGAATGGACCAAATACTACCAAACGACCACCAATCGATAATCGTTAGTTGATCTTCAGTAGTGAGGAACGGAAGGGGGTCAACTTTATACAGCTCTTAATTTAAACCGCATTTAAGAAACTCAACATTCAACGCAAATACTATAAAGTTCTATAATTTTCTGCATTGTTATTACGTCAGAGCTATACACACGTGTTGACTTCCGCGCGGAAGTCCCAACGCGAAATTCACGGTATACAACGGTTTATTCTAAACGTCTCTCTCTCGTCTCGTTAACCGAGTGTAATAGTTAGCGAATGACGCGCTAAATGAGATCGTCATCCGTTTACGTACCCCCTTACTCAGCACGCACACGTAAAAGATAGATCCGCTTTAAGAAGAGAGAGAGAGAGGCTTGATTCCCTCTCTTCTCCGTTTACCTCGCCACCCCTTGGGAACTCGCAATTCCGTCGCCGGTGGATACCACGCGTCGCGAGTTTATTACGTTTCACGGATCTCTCTCTCTCTCTCTCTCTGCGAGAGAGAGAGAAAGAGAGAAGACAAAGGTTTGAAGATACCCGCCTCGAGTTTCCCACCGTGTTAATCCGGCGCTACGCATTATCCGTAACACTACACCGAGCGAGATTGGGGCTGTTCGAGGGATCGTTACAGTTTACAAGATTCTTTCCCGGTGACGTTACAACAGTGTGAGAATAGGCGATTACAGTAACCCACCAAGTTTCTTCTTTGGCGGTAAAAAACGGCTCGTAAGATTGATCCATTAATTGTAAGTGCAGAAAGTGACTCACGTGGCAAATGCTCGCGAGAATATTAGATTTACGTTTTGTTGCATTTTTAAGAATTGTACCTAGTTAATAACGCATGACACTCTTTTCCATTTTTTATACGAAACGCGTTAAGTGCAACTCAATTTGTTTTATTAGCAAATTTAATTGAGCTTATATTGGATCTTAAATGAGTCCGTAAAATCTGATTTCAATTTAAGATTAAATTTCTGTATTATACCCTTAATTTTTTTGAAGAGTGGAAATTATTTACTTGTAAATACATTATAAAGCTGTTCGTAGTTTCATAATACAGATTCTCGATCTTGGTAAAATATGGATCTAGGACATTCTAGGTGTAATTTGTAGAAATAAGATCATTGTTTTTTTAAGCAAAGTTTATAGAAAATGTTATCTTTCAACTTTCACGATATTTTTAAGAAAATACGTTGGACAACACATACCAGACAAATAAACTGTAAAACCGACAGATGTATAGCATATATAAAAATATGTCCGATTTCTCTTTTCATTATTTCATCTTCATGACGAAACTTTTTTAAACGAGCTCGCTTTGTCACATCGTCGGGTGTCTCTCGGAGATTTTCCCGGTACGGTCCCGTTCGTATCTGCGCACCTATATATTTCGTTCAAGTTAAGCACTTAGGATGACAAACGAGGGTTCTTGCTCAGTTTACGGCGGTATTTTCACGATCAAATATTATATTATATTATTGTGTGTCGCTGTATAATTAAAATTGAAAAACTCTTTGAGCGTAAAATATATACGTTATTCCACACTGAGAAAAAAAATTACTTAAAACAAATAAATATGTTTCAGGTACCCCTCAAAGAAATAATTTTCTTGAAGCAAGTAAAATTTTTTTATTTTAAGTAAAAGTATTTGCACTGAGAAAAAAATTACTTAAAACAAAAAAATTTTACTTGCTTCAAGAAATTATTTTTTTGAGGGGTACCTGAAACATATTTATTTGTTTTAAGTAATTTTTTTTCTCAGTGCAGTAATTCACACCAACTTTAATTTTAACGATAGAATTTTTATTAATTTACCTCTCTCTCTCTTTCTCTCTCTCTCTCTCTTACTCTCTCGATTCCTCTATCTGTCTGTCTTTTAATTGAAGCATCGAGATGCCATTAATTTTCAAGTTATTCATCAATTAACTGATTGTAAATGGATGGCTTTCTTTGCAAACTACGCCACTGCAGGAGACAAGTTAAGTAACAAAATCTTATCGTTCATTTAAAGTCAAATGCACTTTTTTTTTAGCTGAAGTTTTAGTTCCCCAACACACTTAATATTGAATATTACAAAGTTGCTTCTTTTCCATACATTAAATGTCAATGAACAATGTTTTTTCCTGCTAATAATGCCTGCCGCAAGAAATCCACGAGAAAGAAGAATTTAATAAACTTCTTTGTCGAAAGAAGTTTATTAAATTACTAAACGTCTATCGTGTTTGTAACGTTTAAACATAGAATGCAATTGATTGATTGGTATTCTGAAATGCTTGTAGGATAACTTTCTTTAACTTCTTGTAGGATAACGTTCTTTAACTTCTTTTATGATCATTGAAGAGACAGCTGACTCTGCGTTACGATTCTTGCGAAATCATGACTCTCGGTTTTATTACGTTCTTGAAATATGTTTGGCTTACGATTAGCCTCGAGAATCAAGGGGCAACTTGTAGGGCGGCAGCGGCACGAGAATTCTCAGCGCCACGAAAACGCCGCGGCAGGGTGGGCGCGGATTCGCCAGAAGCGGTTGCGGAGCTTGTTTGCGATGAGTTCGACCGAGGCCTAAAGCTCTTTACACATGGTGGATTCCGCTGGTGGGGTAGGGAGCCCTTCGGCGTCGATTCAAAGATACAGACGCGGCGAAATCGGGTCAGGGGTCCTCGACACGAGGCCTCCCCCACGGACATAAATGAGGTTCCTCCTTTCGATGCCCGACGACTTCGAGAACTTCGGCGGCCGATTTCGCACGTCGACTCGTCACAGCTTTGAATATCGAATAACGAATTTGTGCATCACACAATAATGCTTTGAAAAATCCGAGGGTAAATTCTAAAATAGAAGATATTTTTAGAAGTATCTTTCGAGCGATATCATCATTTGATGGGTCGCACAATAAAAAGTGGCTCAATATACATAAGTAATACGTGTAAAGAAGTCGAACGTTTTTCTGATATGTGCTGAAGTGTAATTATTATAATAATAATTGTAACAGTAATTATTAATTATTGTTATAATTTATTTAGATAAAACTTAGTTATACATACATATATATAACATTAATTTGAATTAATGTAATCATTATGTATTCATTAACAACTTTTTCAAATAATGTGATCATTCATGCGCGCACATGTATTTAAAAATCCAAATTTCTCCATCTATTTTTCATTTTCCTCGCGCATTTATAGTTAACCACAGTTAAAGACGAAATTTAATTATAGCCAGTGGGATAGATGTAATTAAGCGAAAAAAAAACGATCAAAGGATAAAAATAATTTGCCGATCGCCCTTTGCCGTACTACGTTATATTTCGATTATGATCGCCTTCTTCTTGGGAAAGTTTAGCAGCTGGCCGATACTCGAATTCTCGAAAAAGAGTGTTAAGCAAAGCCCTGTAGTACTTAGTAAAGGGTCGAGTGGATCTCGACTATGCTTGAAGACTTCTTAAACGCTCGCTAACTATTTTTCGCGGTCGGGGGCGATTGTTGGAGGCGCGCTCGAGACGTATTTCCTGTAGAAATGCAATCGTAGAGTTCGACGTTTATCTATTTTATTGCTCTCGCTCGATGCTGATTGAACATGCGTATAAAAGGGATGAGAAAAAAGGAACAAGCAAAAAAAAGGGAAACGGAATAAAAGATAAAAGGAGGCAAATTTAAAAAATTAATGAAACAATCGGGAACCCCTGCCACTCTTGTAAAATTACGCAATCACGATACTGCACGGTAAACGACAGCGGAAAAGTACGATATTTTATTTAGAGGCAGCATATTTCTGCAGCTGGAGAGCACCGTGTTTAGAACAACACGGTGGAATAAACGCGACACACACGACGAGTGGTGTACGCGGGATATAATAACAGTCGCTATATAAAATATACCGGGAGAAGTTGTCGTCGGCATATCCGCCGTCTATTCCCGTCCGCGGCAGTTGGAGTATCAGGCCGCTTTATCTCGTCGCGACCCGGAGAGAAGAAACGCGCGCGCGACAGTTACCTACCTTATTATTTATTACTACATAAAAGGTTACATACGCGGCGACGAGCGCGGCGTGCGTTTCATCTCAGATAGAAAATTTTTCATTTCCAGATACGGGAAGAGAGAAAGAGAGAGATCTCTTTTCGCGATAATTTTCTCTGAAGGATTTTTTTTTTTAATTTCGTAGCCTAGGTTTTTATTGAGATTTGGTCCAATTTCATTTTCTATCACCTCTTTCAACCTCCTTATTTTGTATCACTCTTGAGATGTGTAATTCATTTTCTACATTTGAAACGTGCAGTATTGGAGAAGATATCTATTATCGATAACTTTCAATCTTAACTTTCCTATTTGGATCTTAACTTTTCTATCTGAAGTAGAAGGAAAAAAAATTTGTAATCTACCAATAGTCTTTGCATTTGCCGACATCGTACAGCTGCGACGTAAGATTCGTGATAAGCTTCAGTGGAAACGTGGTTATGTAAATTACATTGGACACAAAAAATTGTCATGTGCGCGTAAGCTGCTAACGGCGAATCGTTTTTCGATCACCAAATAATCGACACGGCAGCTCGCAGTTCGTCGCTTCTGGCACCTCAATTTGCCTTCTACGACCGATCGCAAAAATTTTATTTCCGACGATTCTCATCGTTTTTCCCCAAATGTACGCTCGCCTCGATTAAAGTGAAATATTTGTTCGCATATCGATAAAGTTCCGTTCAAATGACTCTTTGGATAAAAAATTTTTTTTTTTTAATTACATAAAGAAAAAACAAGTTATTGGCAATATTTTAGATTATAAAACAGTAACAACCTGCTTGTAAAAAGAACTGGTGCTCGTTAAATAATATTTTTGATAAAAATAAAATGTTAATTTGTATTAGTAAAAATCATTTTGATGATTTTACGAGCATGTATTAATTATAGACAATATATCTTAATGTAAAATAGTATTTAAATTAATATAAATCACCAATAAAAAAAAAAGCAATTGTAATTGCTCGAATGATAAGTTGTGACAATTAATGTTTAAAGAAAAATGTGAAATACATGAGAAATTCTCTCTTGTTACCAATTTTACAGTTCATTTAATAAAGCTTCGCGAGAGCTAGATTGCTTTACACTCGAGACGAAGATAGAGCCAAACTGGCGCAATCGAAAAGCGTGGATGTGAGTCAAAGATCTTGTCGAAATGCAAACGTTTCGAGTGGATTCGCTTTCAACAAGTGGTTCGGGCCATTAGTCACACTGAAAGCTCGCGGAATATGGATAGCTCGCATTCTCCGCCGAGAAGCGTACGCCTCGTTAAATCGAGTTACTATCGTTGTTTCTCACGATCGGGGAAACAATTCACAAATTTTAATTCGGACAGTTTATGCAGCACTTCTTGGAAGGATATAACCATCTGCCCATTCTATTACAAATTTCGAGTTTAATTCTCCTTCGCGCAAGTGCTTGATAAAAAAAATCATCAGCTCCTATGAATGTTAAAGCTTCAGAAGTCGAATATCTTGACAATCAAGACACTAGATTTATATAAAGGGAAGATCTAGTTAGAATTAATAAATACAAAAAATTTTATTTATCTGATGTCTGTTTGCTTGGTATTTAATTTGCCAACGTTACTCAAATATTAAGCGTAAATAATCCAAAAGTATTACTGCTCTAATATTGAACGACTGAAACAACTGAAACAACTGTTTGTCTTTTTAGTTTCTCTTCCATGATTAAAGAAATATGGTATTCCAACGAGCATTACAGTAATTTCAAAATATATTGCAGGATTCCTTTGAAAAATACGTGTTTCCGGCAAAGGCAAGAACAATTCGGAAAAAAAAGATATATAGGATAGGGAAATGTTATACTATCTGCTTGTATCGCTGATTATAAAACGGTAAACGGTTACTTGAAACTATTTTATAATCGGGAAAGCGATTCGGGCTCTCTAAAAAGAAAAGGGCAGGCTTTGATGAAATACAGTAGATCGACCGCACGTGCATCAACTTGTTCTCGAGTTTAATTATTTTCGCGCGCACGCGAGTAGCACAACTTCCTGTACGTTTACGGGTGCGCGATGTCAATAGCGGGCGCCGTCAACCTTCGTGGTTGAAAGCCATTAATTTTAAAGCCACGTCGGAATGCTTATCGGACGAGCAAGCCACCGCGGGAGGGAGAGTTGGACAAGTATGAAACGGACACACCGGTAGCGGCATTCATGTTCGCAATGCGAACGAACGGTTCGGTTTAGAAGCAGTTACACAATCGTCGGAAAACGCAGTAGCGATTCCGAAGTAGCGTTAATAATAGTCGCGGAGCTGTACTACTCAATCTTTTCACACGCGTCGTCTGGTTAACTGAAATTATTATTGCGGTACGCTTGTATCAAGCACATTTTAGGCAATCGAATTTTACGCAAAGCGCATTTTAGGAAATCGTTTTAAAAATTTAGCATTTATTTTTCTTTTTTTTCGAGAGCAATAGTTAGCAGTATTTTCACTTTCCCACATTGAGTCTCTCTAAAGACAAAAGGGGTGCGTTGACACGTCTCACTTGACGCGTTGAACATTACACCCCCTCAATCTAAAATTACTGCGAAATAAAGTATAATAAAACGACGTTTATCCATCAAGTCCGATGAAAGCGCCACAGTCGCGAGCAATTTTCTAAATTGAAATCTGGGAAAATACGCCCGACAGGCTTCCTCTGCATATCCTAGTGCATATCCCATGTGCATCGGTTACGACCCGTCGCATCTCGGTTCGTGGTCAACGATGCGTGATCACATCGTGAGTACTGCGCGTCGAATTTTTCTCCGCAATCCCATCGAAATCAGAAGAAATTCGCGCGCGATGCCAATTTCGTTGCATTCGGGATTTAATCCCAAAGGTGCTGCCTTAGAAGATGACTTCTGTCCCAGATATGTGAGAAAAATATCCCGGATAATTCTTTAGTATTTACCGAATAAACGTCACAAAAGCGTTTAATAAACTCGATTATTCAGTTGCAAACAGTTGCGAAAAAAGAGCAAATGAATAGACAGGAATGAGACAGCAGATTGCAAATAACACATGGGACGTTTTTATAAAAACTGACTGAAAAATATGAATTTTTTAAAGAATTAATTTTGCAATTAACCGCAACTTTGCTAATTTTGAAAAAATATTTTGACTTGTTAGCTGATGCAAATTTATGAATATTAATTCGTGTCTATACCGACGGTTATATTTTCTTAAATACAGAATTATTAAATTCCAATTTCCTTGATCAATTCATTTGGCTAATTAATAAAATTGGATTTATAAATATTTACACGGTAATTCGGTATTCTCAAATTTTTAAATTTAAACATTTATTTTGTTCATTTTTTTAAACATCTTAAAACTCACCTTTGGACGCAGAATATTCCTTCCAAAAACTGATTCTGTAAGCAAAGAAAAATAAATTGTTAAAAAATATTAGAATGTTTTTAGAAGTTATATTATTCAAATATACTTATATATATATTACAAATATACAAATATAATTATATATATATATATATATATATATATATATATATAATTCTATATATTATTTAAATTGTCCGTTTGAACGTAAACTTTTCGTCTAATATTTTAATCAATAGATTATAAAAGAAGTAGATTATAAAAGAAATGCGATAGCATTAAAGTTAAGAATAACGAAAAAGAGAAAGATGTTGTATGAGGTCCAGATTACACAATAGGATTATGTCTGGATTACATATTTTGTTCGGGCCAGACCGATCGTAAAAATGCCAGAAGGAAACATTCTTCTAAGCCCCCGAAGGGGCTCAGTCCGTGGATCAAGTGGAGAAAAAAAAACCGTTCTGCGATTTGCTGGTAAAACAATGTTCTGCTTTATATCTCCGCGAACGGACAGGGGCGATCGCGCAGGCAGGTTGATTTTAGTGAGTGGGTTCTTCGAGAACGCCTTGAACAAATCGAGCGTGAGAGAGAGAGAGAGAGAGAGAGAGAGAGAGAGAGAGAGAGAAACGTTCGCTTCTTCAGACGAATTACACGGAAACAAGGTTGAACGCGCTGTCGTTGTCAAGTGCGATTGTCATGAAACGAATTGTTCCTATGGGAATCTTTTCTTATCGGTTCTATTCTTATATCTGAAAATTTGTTACTTTTTATTGATCTATAAGATAACTGTAGAATATTTCATGCTCCACGAATTGCATTTTTTAAATTTGAGCT
Source organism: Wasmannia auropunctata (assembly GCF_000956235.1). Classification (NCBI taxonomy): domain Eukaryota; kingdom Metazoa; phylum Arthropoda; class Insecta; order Hymenoptera; family Formicidae; genus Wasmannia; species Wasmannia auropunctata. The sequence continues at coordinate 1,639,040 of NW_012026814.1, forward strand.
ACTTTTTTACATAATTATTTGTGTGCGTGTGGTTGGATATTACCATTTTCAACTTTCTAATACGAGGTATAAAATAACTTCGTAATAAAGCGTTTAAACAAAATTTTAATTAAGCGTTTGATTAAAATTTATTTTACATTATTAATCGGAATTGTCAGGTCTATCAAAATCTCTGAAAATTTATTCTCAAAAAGCCTTTTATTAGCGGTTTATAACGCTCTCATAATTCTACATTTTCTATCATGTATCTTTTTTGGAATAAATTCTACGGTAGAAAATTATTTTATGAAAAACTTTGTTTTTCCATATACCGCTTGTAAACGCTTGTTTAAGTGGGAGGTGTGTGTACGAGAGAATCGGTAAATCGATAAGTTACGTAAGAAAAACTCATCAAGTATATGACGTAAACTGTAATTATGAGCAATCATAGCGACGTTAATAAAAAGCGTCTTGCACGAGTAATCTGAAATTTCACGACAGTCTTACGCGAAGAGAGAAATTCATTTTGAATCGCTCGCCGGGCGAGGTCTTATAATTGCGTCTCGACAATTCAATCTAAATTAGCAGACGTCATAAACATTCCGGGAATCGTTACTGACAGCTTACATTTTGCCGCGAGAAATGAGATAAAAACTTTTTCACCGATAAAAAAATCAGTTCACAATCTAATAATAATGTAATTGCCATGATATTCTCCTTAGAATAAATTATGCCATATTAAAATGAGGCGCGAGATATTTCTCCTTATAAATCGCATAAATATATTATATATTCTGCGAAACGACAGCATAAGCGTCTGCTTTTAGTCAGAAGACTCTGGTATGAGAGAGCCCTTTATCTCTTGATGGATAAATCCGCAGACTCAACCGCACCAGTATGTGATTATTAAATCTATATTTATTTTCGCGGCCATATGTGGAAACATCATATTTTGTTGAAATTGCATTTTTGCGCAAAAATTAATTAAAAAAAAAAAAATAACGCCGTTTACACAACACATTTTTATAAACGAAATATTATATTAAATATACATTTTTCATTTATTCAGTTTAAAATTATATTTTTTAACACGGTAAATAGAAATAATTATATACATTGCAGTTTCTGCTCCCCGCTGTATATACGCATGCAATTCTCGTCGTATACCCACTCTTGAATGTCATCGATTAATCAGCGATAACGTTCAATTAACGCCACACCCTCGTTTCCTCGCCACGGTTTTCTCACATCGATTAGTATAGCTAGGCCCTGCCTATCAAGTTAGCAGAGCGTTAACCTTGCATCTCGCTTAAATTACGCTTTTATTGACACGTTCTCGCTGTTAACGCGGAAAACATGATGTGACACTTGCTTGATCGCCTATTACCAACGAGCGGAGAAGCGGGCACTTCTACTGAGTGTACGCGTGTAAATATAAACTCTGGTATTTAATGGTATCTAATGCGACGTGTGCAGAGATGGTCTTATCTTAAATTGTTGCACGTGCCCGTTACGTATACCGTCAGTCTGGTAACGTCTCAAGGTATAACATTGTTGGATTTTCCCGCGATTTAAACAATTAATAGGATTATCTTTGTGTAATCTCCTCCCTCTTTTTCCGCTCGTCCGTGTCGTCGGTCTTTATTAGACAAATAAGAGTTAGCAAATTTACAATAGTCTTCGCAGTTTACACACTAACGGTATAGCCGTGCGGGAATATGGATCTCACATTTTCGAGAGTATCATTTCAATTAACCAATAGCGAGAACTTCATTACATCGTTTGTTATATAGACGGATTCTATTATGCTTTCATGCTTGACACGAATGTGGAAACAGTGGATGTAAATCAATAAGCTTCGTTTACACACCCGATCACCAGTGCTATTCTCTATCACATGCGCGAGCGTGGCGCGTCCCTTTGATTAAAAAAAAACAAAAACAAAAAAAATCCCAACAATTAACCGATAAACAATAAACGACGTAACTTGATTCGAACACCCGCGTCGGCGGCGTTTTTTCCATCTCACAGAGGAGAGGGTTAAAAGGCCCTATTGATTTTCTCTCGTGGTCGCTGTTGCCAAGTTCGTATACTGGTAAGTTCGCATCGCGTCGCGCGCGAGTTTTCCGTCATTGTGTATTTCACGGCTGACCGACATGTATCAGCGTAGAAGCGAGATAGAGAGAAAGAGGGTCGGAAAAAGGAGAGAAAGAGGATGGCCGGGTAAGCTCTCGCGATGGCTATCGAAGGATGAGGGATCGAGGATCGCGCGACATGACGAGGGGATATGGATATACTTGTATAAACAGGCGGTAGGTGTGGCACTCAACGTACGGATTTCTCGGCCGTGTAATTATGTTTCCGATGACGCGAGGCACGCGTGCTCCGTTACAGCACGTATAACTGGTAATACATAAATTTAATGGATCACTGATTGCGCCCCAATATGTACGCCATCGGGCTTATCCATAGTTTCGCGAGGCGTGCGTGTGCTTACGGTGTCCGGTCTCCAAGATCTCCTTCGATCAATGTCTCATTCGATTGAGATTCTACTTGATCACCGAGGTGCTGGCTTGCTTGTGCTGTTCGTTTGCTCAGTATGTAATTCGAGGCGGACCAATCCTGCTGATTGCGCTGATGAACATTCGAGCCGTCGGCCGACCGATTGAATTCCGCGATTCTCCGATTTCAAAATGCGTATAGGAAAATGCGACTGTTTGAAAGTCATAATCGAGAATCTTATATTGTGGGAGAATTTTAAAAGTCAAACAGTGGAGGTACATTCGGACTGTAGATCGAAATATGTTGGCAGAAAATTCTACTTTGTAATAAAATTAAGCTATTGAAATCAATTCATTTTTCCTGCATAAAAATTTTCAAGCGGATTAACAAACGCGCAAATAGAGAGTGAAAGTTTATTTTTTCTTAAATTTTCAGGTACATATAATTTAACAAAACTTTGATTTATTTGAATTAGTTACAAAGATATTTAATAAAAATAGAATGTGTAAGAAACTGTATAGGAATATGATATTCAAAATTTTATTCTAAGTATATTGGTCTTTAAAATTAATTAAAGAATTGTACGCACTTGGAAAAGAGTAAAGGAAATTTAAGATTTTCTCTAAATAATTCACTCGTTTGATGCAAATAAAATGAGTGACTAGTGTACAAAAAAGAAAATAAAAAAATATTTTATTTGAACAGCAATTTCTAAGAATAAATATTCAGCATAGATTCCAAGTTGGTGATATAGTCTCTGGAAACTTTGGAAACGTAAAGCAGGAATTCATGTAAAGTCTTTTTTCTCGCGAAGAAAAAGCGGATCGATACGTCAATCTCACATCATGTTTTCTTTTTTTCGCCGCGAAAAGGAACTTCCTTCACGTATACGCAAAGAATGTTATCGTATCACGAAAGGTTATCGATGCAAGCCTCTCAAGAGAGAGCGTAACGTCGACCTATCGAAATTTCAATATATTCGCCCATTCAGTATAGAAACTTCGTAATTACAAGCCGATCGCAAGTTTCTGTGTGAGAGCAAATTGAAGAGATTTCCAGGAAATGCATAGCAGCGCTCTGATCAACGTATACACACAAAAATCTTTAATTTAATTAACGATCAATAGCACGTAACAGTAATCCTTATCTCGATACCTAAAACGAATGTTATTTTTCGAATAAAGATTTATTTAGGGTGTCCCAATTTGAGATTAACAGGAGAATCTATTTAAGGTACATTGCATTATAAATTATCTTCGATAATAGTAATTACTTGAGTCCGGAAACATGATACAAGAAGATTAAATTTATCGCAATGGAACTATACTTATAATGAAAATAATGAAACTTATTGTTGCTTATTTCGTCTCGTAGAGGAAGACGTCTTTTAATCGATTGAGAGACAGTAGGTGCCGGTGCTGCGAGAAAAATTGAAATTTAATTATTAAGACGTGTTAGATTAAAAGAGGGAGAAATAGAGACAGAGATTATCCTCACGTTTTCGTGTCTACATGCGGCCCGAAGTAAATGCGTTCATTGTCTTTGCAGTAGCCGTAAATTGGTAACACGGTACAATCCACGCATTTGACGGCCAAATACTTCGTTTCGTTCCTCACGATATCGGCGTACCATTGGCCCGCTTTAATGTGGCTGCACGCTGGACGCAGAAGAATGCACATGCGGAGAGTCGCGCGATAAGCATTAGCAAGTACCGTCCCACTTTACATTTCTATAGTTCATATTCGCGTACATAAGCACTAGATATGCCCATTTGAATTTCGATCTGACGACGTAACGTTCTACACGATCTTTTAATTACAATACGTATTCACACGAAAATTCGATTGATACGCTTTTAGCGTATAAAAAAATATTAAGGCACTGTTAGAACGTTTACGTTATTAAAACGCTTTACATTTGCATTATTGAAACATTTTACAAATGATCATATCTAGAGGCTAGGTGTAACGTGTACCATTACATTGAAACCAGAAAAATATTGAAGAACGGATGAAAAATTCGAATAAGTATTTCAAGATGTTGGCAAATTGAATTACCATGCACATTTCTTTGTGACGAACAGCAGCCAGGCTGCGGTGCCGCTCCAGTATTGGCGTAAACATTGAGACTGCCTACATTTATCGGGGTGGCGTATCCACCGCGATCCGTGTAAAGAGCGTCCGTGAAATGTGCGACTTTCGGATTAATTAGACAACCTTTGTACAGGTCAGAATAAAATGGACCTTCCCCGGGATCTAAGCCTGCATTCAATGACAAGTGTAATACATTGTATAGTCTAACTTCCATTATAAATTCTTACCAATAATTAATAAATTGACTTTTCCGATAATAGGGCCTTGATAAAACTTTTAATACATATTTACTTATCAATAATAAATATATACGTGACGTGACAATGACACATTTTTTTTATCTTTATTGAAAAACTAACACTATAGCTTTGGTTCCTACTTAAATATTATTTCGAATTAAAAGCTTCAGAGACTTGACGATTATTTTGAAGAAGATTATTTTCTTTACGAAGATTATTTCAGAGCAAAAATAATTACATAAACGATAAAATCATAATCATAAAAAAATTATGTGTCGCCGCATAGGAATGTTTTTTTAGTTCTTCTGTAAAATTAGTTAAAATTTGTCACGAAGAAATCTACCGATAACATTTTCAAATAGATTTCACAGAAAGTACAACAATTTCTAAAATCGATAAAATCGTAAACTAAAAATAGAGAGTTAATATAAATAAAATAAAGATTGAGGCGCAAGTGATTTTCTTATAACGTACCTGTGATGTGTAAAAAGGTAAAATTGCTATATGTTCCGACGCAACCTGCAATGTGAGCACCCATGGAATGTCCAACCAGATGCCATTTTGCCATTTCGTATCCTTTATTATTTAAAGAATTGAAAGTAGACGCGACTATCCGTCCGATTTTAGGTGTTCGATTACCAACTAACATTAAGTCGCCTTTTCCTAGTAGGGACCAGTCAAGTAATGCAATAACAGAGATATTTCGCCAACAATAAGCTAAAAAATTAAGATATCGTATCAATTATTTGCTATATTAGCACATTAATATTAATTTAGCTGTTTTTCTATCATTTCAAATGTTTGTTTCACATATACGTATGATATGCGGCTTTGAGCAAACACGGGAGTATCTTTAATAAATTACGATAAAATGATATACTTCAACAGGGATAATCGCAGATCTTTACAGCCTTTTGGGTTTAGCAAACTCACGGATCTGAGCTCAATACACTGTGGACACTCATATACATTTGCACATCATATACAACCGTCTACATACATTTTTGCAAATGACAATGCAATAAATATTTGAGAGAAAATAAAAACATCTGATTTGAGAGAAAATTAGATGAAAAATAAGATGAAGATATACATGTTTAATATTAGAAGGGAAGAAATAGGATTAAGTTCTATTCAAAGTGTTTTTGAATAAGAAATTGAACTGTAAATGATGTAGACAATAAAAGATTAAATATTTTGCTATCTAAGCCACAAGAAGCAAAGAATCATATTTATATAGTTGTCATTTACGCAAAAAGAAGAAAATTATTTTGCTGTTCATCTCGTGATATCGCGATACGTCGATGTTCGATGAATCAGCGTAAATTTGCGGTGTAATCTTGATACGAATAAGAATAAGATTAAGTAATTAAGTCTTTAAGTTTGTGTTGGACGTAGAGTAGGATAACGAAGGCTAATTTTTTATTTATATTGTTCAATTGAATAAATAAAATTGACACTAAATAAGGCTAATAAATGTAAGAGCTAGAAGAATTTATTATTATTGATACCTGATATAATGTCTGACGTGGGTATAACATTAATATTATTTCTGTATCCATGAAAGAAAACGGTAGTTTCATTCTTATCTTTTTTCACTTGATTATATGCACTTTGTATGCAATCCGTATCTTCTATCATGCACTGAATTGATGGCTCATTCGTGGCATCGCTAAAATATCATGCGAATTATGAAATATTTAATTCTTTTAGAATTGAAGCATAAAGAAATAAACAGTAAATTTTGGATATAAATAATTTAGCTCATTTCTCATGAATTATATCGGTTTCTTAACATTTCAAAAACATTTGCATGCACATATTTCTTATTAAAATGCTCATTTTATTAAATAGATATTAAAGCTCTTTAAAATCTAAGCTTACATCTTCTAATAATTAAAATAATTCTTAATAAAATAAAATCAAAAATATAAATAAATACCAGTCAGGAAAAGTTAGAAAAATCTTTCTTGGATCGAATTCTTCATCTGAAAAATTATTAAATTTAGTTTATCGTTTTATTTTATATCTTCAACATTTAAATTTTCAAATATTTTTCATTATATAACATAGCTGATAATAAACTTTTTCGGTAATTAGTGCCAAAAATGTAATATCTTAACAAGTGTGCAACGTTTTTACAAAGTTTTTTACAAAGTAATTTAATTTGAAAAATGTTAATCAAAAGCGCGCGCGCGCACGTACCACCCACACACACGTAACAACACTGTTCGTAATACCGAAGTCGATCGCGTTTAATTGGAATGTTACACGGCAATGCTATGTTGCGACAATATGTTTCAAATAGTTAGAAATGATTACGATATCAAATAGTATTGTCAAATAACATCAATCTTTTACTGTTACCCCTGTTACTTATCGCTGGTGCCGCAAAGCAAGTGAGGCAAACCAAAAGACAGATATACACAGATGTACTTCGGGTCATTTTGCGATTCGTTCAGTAGCGGTCGATAAACCGAATAGTTATAACACACGAATAAACTTTCGAATCATTACATTCAGCCTTATATCCACGCGACTGCGATACGAAATGAGTTCGATTATACAAGAACTGGAGTAAGAGTCCTTATTTTTCTTTCTTACCCCGCGCGCTCTTGAAAGATAAGAGGTAATGTAAACATATATTTGAGAAACGTGTGTATATGTATCGTGTTGCTTGTGCAATGGGATTGTACAATAATTTCAGCGCTCATGTCGATAATCCATTTCTAAACAACAATAAAGTATAATTAAGTCTCAAGGCTTCGTTACGGTAAAAATTTTTGTCGAGTTATATGTCGGATAATGATGGAGTAAAAATGATTTATATGTGAAGAGAGACAGAGAAAGCGAAGGCAAATATATACATATGTAATGATTACGAGCTACCTTCATAGTCATTAACTTGTCCTAATTCGCGAGTCATTCCCGAATGCAGAATATCTCAATCAAGATAAAAATATGAGTTTCTCAGTTTGATAGTCTTGACTGCTCAAGGACTTTTGAATCTGAGATAGAAATGTCGCAAGCGGCAATAAAAGTTATAAGGATTCAGTAAAATTCTTATAAAATAATTTTAGCTTAATATTTGACATAGATATAGAATATCTATGTATAATATATTAAGCTGCTCTTTCTCCTATTTCATTTGCAATTTATTTAATAATTCTTATTTAAAATTCATCCTATTCTCTTTCCATAAACCATGTTAGGAACAGTTTACAGACGGATTTCCCATGCTCGAGATAAAATACAATGATTCATATTAATCACATATAGATATCGATGCACTGATAACGATTATTTTGACGGCTTTATGTACTCTGATAAAAATGGTGTTATTGGTTATTTTCAGATATACTCTGTTCAACGAGAGATCTACCCTTAAGGTGCCTGCTATTCGCATAAGGACGGCATAGGGAGACAAAGAGAGACAGAGATATATACAGTAAGTAAATACGACACGTATTAGCAAACTGCATATAGCAATACAATACTGGGGAGTTTTTGTGAGAGATCTGCACAAAACGGACGAGTTTTCGGGTCTGTGTTTTCTTTTGCACAAAACTCACAGTATCTTTTATTACATGTAGTTTTGTGTCATTTTTGCAGTACATTAAAATGGCAATAGGAATGAGAGTCAAAATTGTCTTCATATGTTGATCTACTTCTGTTTGTAAAAATATTACGTAATAAAACGTGTACAGCTTTTACATTAACAAAATTTTCCGATATAACATGAATATTTTGGAATTATCGCACAAGTGCTATTTTTTTTTGTGTATTATATTTTTAAAAACGTGACTTTCTCCAAGAATTTTACGCGCCGGCTGATAACCAGATAAGACGATTTATGCTACTTTAAGTGATCGACTTTTTAATACGATCTATCATATTAACGCCTCGAGAATGTCTCATAAAAGTGCACCCTGCCGTAAAACTCTCTCTAAGACTTACAATTAGCTAATGCGTTTTCAGACTTTCCGGAGAAGATTCCGTTCTCCGGAGACGCGGGAAAAGCCGTCCATTACGGTTGCGAATTTAATTCTAACCAGTTACGGTTTGTTAGCAAAAATACGCTAAGAATATAAGTCGACAATATTGGTTAAAGTAATTCCATTTACGACTACTTTAGATTATCAGTGAACTCAATTGCGCTCGTAAAATAAGAGTACTTATAAACACAAATGTGATAGGGAGGATATAGACTCTTGCTTCCTCAGGACGAATTTCAAATAGCGCGAACGTAGTTCTCGTTTTATATACGTTTCAAATGATATTAGACGGTGCAGTTGTTTGATAAAATATTGACGGAAATTTCTGTATACACACGTACATATAGGAAACGTCAATAGGGGAAAAAAGCAAACTGGGCGCGATGAAAATTACACGGTCGGTGAGTTTCAAAATAAAGCGAGAAAAGAGGAATGAAAAATTTTTATTTGAAAAAGGAAGGATTATCATGAAACGAATGTAATTTCGCGGAAATACATTTCGGGGATAATCTCGTGCATCAATCGTGAGAAAGTCACTTGGGTAATCATTACAAGGACGACGAAAATACTTAATGGAGAAAAAGATGAAGTGACAGAATCGCGAAATCGCGCGTGAATATGGTGATCCGTTCGTCAAAAGTGTGCCGAGAATGGCAAATGCCTGGGGGAATTTTTTTTTTTATATTCCGTCGCATTCTCTTCTGTCTTCCGTGCAGAATTTTAAAGCTCTTCTATACGTCATAAAAAAACGTATGTGCTTTGGCTATCAATCACGGGCGGAACGCGCGTAGAGGCGCGGGTAAGAAAGTCGCGTGATTGTTAACAGTAGTGTGTAAATCTTTTAAATGCGTTTGTTCTCTCCGATAAGATCGTCGCGACGCGACGAACAAATTTCATTTGCCACACGGGATCTTCTCTAATCTTCGTCTTTCGACGCCCGACCGACGATAATCCACCAGAAGTTTATCGCGACCGGCCTTTGCAAAAAGTCGAACGCTTGCTTCCTTTCTTAAAGGCTAGATATTGCGCATAGTTGCTGACTAAGGATACTTATCCGTTTCCTTTTCTGTTCCCTCTAGGAAATTACAGGACTTTTCTTTTGTCGCGTTTGCGTGTGGAATGAAACGGTAAATGTTCCTCCTTTCTTTCACGTTATCTTCGCTTATCCAACTTTGTCCAAAAAAAGAATGCAAGTGAGCTATCTTTAAAATTTTTCTCATAAAATAGATCTATATTATTAGTATGAAATTTAAATAAAATTCATATAAATTCAAATAAATTCATGTAAAAATTCAAATTTCTTCTTTCTATCACTCTTTCTCTCTCTTTTTCTCTCTGTTTCTCTCTTTGTTTATGGTACAAATTTCTAATTAATTATATGTACTTTGAATTAATAATTTATTATTTATTTTAGATTTAAAAATATATATATATATTTTATAAAATAAATGTTTGCAAAGAAATATGATATTATGTATGAATCGAAATGATTTAGCGAAATTTACGAAAAGAATCAATTAGTTATCTGAAACTCCATCGAAACGATTAAAAAGTAACTGCAAGACACAATACGGTGTATTGATTTCGCTCCATAAATGTATAGCGCTTTAATACGAGGGTTCACTCGAGTTGCCAGATGTTCTCCGATTCAGCCGCCAGCTTCTTTCTCTCATCCTCGGAGTATTTTTGCCGACCGCATTATCGATATTTGCATTTTTATCGAAAGAAAACCTCAGCGGCCATCAAGGCATTCGAGAAAATCGATAGCAGCTATTAATCACTTGTACTTCGCGAATTCTTTTTGCGCGAAATACGATTTAATAAGCGTGCAACAGCTTTAAAGTAGTCAGCTGTTGCTCTTTCGCTTTTCTCTTTCGCTTCCTCTTTTTGTCGCTCTCTTTTACCTTTTAATAAGATATAAGTTATAGTATATATATATATTTTAATTTATAGCATATGATCTCTAAAATCATATTTTATTATTTAGAAGTTATGAGAAAAAAAGTCACGGAAATGTCATTCTTTTAAAATAAATATGTGTTGATAAAACATGAAGTGAAGCTTGTTTTCACGCATCTATAATATCGTCGATATAGTGATTTCTTTACTTTTTCTGTATTTCTATTTTTTTATACGTTCCCGACATTTTTCTAAACGTTTCTGCCAAACTGCAGAAATTTTTATACAGAAATCATCAAAGAAATAACGGAGGATACCGTTTTCCTTGAAACTCAGAACCGCGTAATCAGCTCCTCATGTTCGCGCGCGAGTTTTCCTCTCGAGAATTCCTAGTTTCGCAGAGTTTCTCCTTCGACCGCGCTGTCTTTTGAAATTAAGAGCGGACGGATTTACAAAAGAGCGCTGTGCGGTACAAAGTTTATGGGTTTATCGGACAACGTACGCGTCGTCCTTTGTTACAGCTTTTACCGTAAGATTTCCAGCTTCGTTTATTTTTTTTTTGCACAGGCAACAGACACGTGCAGAATTCTTTTGACGTTCTCATTATCTGGTTACAAGCATAACCTCGAAAAAATTGTCTACGGATTGGCCATTAAATCGATATAACCTTCTCGCGGCTACCTAAGCCCGTTACGATTTCGTCAAGGAAACGTAATGCGACAATCTTCTATCACTCAACGCTATTAAAATAAACGTACTCAAGTCATTGCTGACGTTTCTTGTTCAAACGACGATATCATTGTTCAAATGATATCGTCGGGTTCATAAAAATCTGTCAATAACACGAGATTAAGTTCGTAAATCATCGGATGACATTATATTATAAGATAAAGTTGCTGCATGTGTAGGTACTGGATATAAATGAATATGGGAAAGTAAAAATATAAATGTAAAATTATAAACGTATATAAAAGTAAAATATAAACTCATATAAAAAAATATCATATAAAAATCATTTCAGCATTCAATACATGTCGAAATCGATCGCTGATATTTCAAGCCGATGCGACAAAAAAAATGTTTAATATATTGATATTTTATTCTCTAAGCGAAAATTTATATCGCGAAATGCGTAAAAAAATGCATGAAAAAAATGCAAAAAAAAAAATTAATACTAACGAGATATATATAAATTTTGCCTACATTTTGCGGTATATTAATTGCTGCGAAATATTGAACTTTTCGTCGTCGTTTTCTAATTACATCGTAATGATCGTATAATTTTATGTGGAGGTACTTAGTTGTATGAAGTTGGTCCCCCTTCCACTACTGAAAATCCACTAACAACCATTACCATTACTTGATTTGAACGACTCGGTGGTCGTTTGGTAGTATTTGGTAGTCCATTCCCGATGAACGGTAGTCAAAGTTGTAAATAAAAATATGAAAAAAAGATATACACGCGTGAAGTTAGCCTCTCCTTTCGCAAAATATGGCTTTTCAGACTGTAAGTAATCATAACTTTAAGCATTCATTTGATGGTTGTTTATTAACGTTTGGTAGTCCATTCTCGATGAATGGTAGTCAAAGTTGTAAGTTCACGCGCGTATGTCTTTTTTCATATTATTATTTATAATTTTGACTACCAATCATCGAGAATGGACCACCAAAAATTATCAAATGACCGCCAATCGAGTAGTAATCGGTCGTTAATGGATTTTCAGTAAAGGAACCAATTTCACGCTGCAGCTGAGGTACTTACTACAATTAATCCATGTAGATGATTTTTTTCAAATGGGAATAAATCGAAATTCAATTGAAGAATATTTTCCTATTGCGCGTTGCCAAATTCGATAGAGACGTAGATATCGCGGGAGGGGGGATTCACGCGCGAATTCGTTACTAACTCAAAATGGGCAACGCGGCAGAGCTACACATGGCTCGACGCGCCTTTAATTAAAAGCGTTTGAACGTGGTTGGCGTTTTTACGAAAGTCACGAAGGAACGCTCGCGTCGACGAAGCCTTTCACTCGACTTAGCGAAGTGAATAAAAAACTTTTTTATTGACGCGTTTCCCACGCCAGCGACGCAGCACGGTGCCTAATCGGACAAGACCTCGATTTGGATACATGTATATTTGAGATTATGTATGTATGTCGAGTAATTAATGATGAAGAAGCACTAATGATGAGAAAAGACTCCAACGATAATACATGAAGAACCGGTGCACGCAGTTCATGAAAATATGATCAAATTTAGTAGTTTTTCGGGAAACGTTACATATAGAGTTAAATATTCGTTGAAAACATTTTTTTTATTATTTTTATCACGAATAAACGCCTACGTTTGTGAAAATGTCATCGCTTAGCGAAAAAAAATTGAAAAATTATAACAAAAATTGATCGTGAAAGTAGATTAAAAAAAACCGTAAAGATTTTGCTTTTTAAAAAACCTTTCAGGCATTATTGTGTGGTGGCGGCAGCGGTGGTGGGTTTCTATCTGCAGAAAAATAGTTTGTTCACTCACAGGAGAGTCGGTTTTTTTTTGGCAGCCCGGCCTTTTTTCTCCTTTAGTCATTCCCCCTAGCAGCTGTTGAATAATTTTCGCATTTTGAGCCGCCGCACGTGCTCGCGATCTATCTCGAAACAATTTCAAAGATCCAACACCTCGCTACCCAGAACGATATGAAAGGGCTAGCTTTATATTTCGCGACGTAAGCACGCAATAAATTCTTTAAATGAAGGTATGAATTGGGTGGAGATAAATGGATTCCTAGAAAAATGTTGGAAGCGCGTTACTTTTTTTTTCTACAAAGAAACTGAAAGCAATACCTCGCAATAGTCGCAGTACTTTGTGAAGAGGCACGATTTAACATTCAACACAGATATACGACTTTTTTTAAATATTTTACTATATATATATTCTCTCTGTATTACGTTAAAATTTTAAACTTTTAATGATTGTACGTTAATTAGACAATAGTTTATTATAGTTAATAACGTTTCTAGACTTTTATATCTATTAATTAAATGCATATTGCATACTAATTATGCACTTTATAATTATATTGCCAATTTTATTTAACAGCATATTCAAAATTTGGCGAGTCGATAAATGTCTACGGAACATTGACTGCTACTCCTTCAGAGATTTCGATAGATTCGACGATACAGTAGAAGCGCGGCTTTGAAGTTGAGGATAAATAAAGGATAGATAAATAAAGGAATTTATTTTGCGGCGTGTTTCTCTTTTATGAGAACTTTCGCGTGATTTTTGATTAGTCGCCGTCAGTCTAAAAAATTCTGCATACACGACCGCGACCGCACACCGTACGTGTGTATGTGGGTGTATGTGTGTCCTCAGAGAATTGCTGGAATTTCAATATACCTCAACATTCGAATAACTCGCTCGAATAATTCGACCGTTTTTATATTCGGATCATATTTGAGTGGGCCCACCCCCCTCCTCCCTCCGCATAATCACATTCGGCCGCGAATAAAAACCGCGTAACGATGCTTTTTTACCTCTGATATTCGCGTTTCCGGCGGCGTGTGCAACATTAATTAGTAAATCGTGCAACTGCGCGAGCGCAAGCTATTGTGAGTATTAATTACATTACTTTTAATCGCGCAATATCGTGAAAACATTATAATGCAGTTATTATATCTCTTTACAGCGTTTATAGCATTGAATAAGTGATACAGCAAACAGTATGAATAAATAACGTTGAATCTTCCACTGCTCTTCATGATTTCTCTCTCTCTCTCTCTCTCTCTCTCTCTCTCTCTCGTCTGCGTTTACGTAAATTCTTGGTGGTTATTCAGGATAATACATATATTTCTGCTTTTTATTATTATATGAGAAATGTAATATATTCTCTCTTGCAAAAAACAGCGTCGTAAAGAGAAAGTTTTTCAGAGGTAGTGCAAGATGACGTCACGAGCGAAAAATGCGACACGTGCATGTGCTTTTCTTGGTTGGCACATTTTATAACATTTCTCTCTAAAATGTTGAATTTATCTCGAAATTAAATGACATCCTAACTTTTTAGCACTCTCCCTTCGTTGGTCTTCGTTGAATGACGTTCATCTCTTTGAACGATTCTTGATGCGCGCACATACGTCAACAACTGTTTGTCGAGTGTGTTTATGACACGTGTTTGCTAATAATTTATTAAAAACATAGTTTATCTCCCAAAGTTTCCTTCAATTTTGCAGATTGATGGAAATTCGATGATACATTATTCGTGTTTGGGATAGGTATTTCATAACTGCTAATAACTGATGCGAAATGAAACATATACGTATACCTATATAACTCAATTCGAGATCCCTGAAATAAAATTCCACCCCGAATCTTTTCGAAGGTGAATGAAAAATATTGTAGTTTGTTTAAATGTGCCAGAGCTCCATAACCAAAATAAATGCAATGGATGCGCAATAAAGTCGTTCATGTAATATGCTAAAATTGCATGCAAAACAAATATGGTCGTTCCATTTAGTACCGTCTTTGTTAATTGATAAATTTGAATTGGAAAACAGGGATGCTTGGGTACACGGGTTTTTCGTCGGCAATTGAAATTTTTATTCGACTAACACATTCATTATTTTAGCTTCACGCAATATCATATATTTATGAAGCTTTACGTTACAAACAGTACTAAACAAATTTCAGAGAACAGAAACGAGTTTTGTTAATTATAAATAGAAAATACGTGCAAATTTCTTAATGTTCAAAGTTTGTCACTATTTCGCCAAATAGAAAGAGGTATCTCGTGATTCGCGACATTTATACATTGTATTATGTTTACAGCTAAGTAAATCCTTTAAATTTTTATTTCTGATAAAAAGAACGATAAAATGTAGAACCGCAGACTAAGATGAAAGAGGACCTTGACCTTTAAAAATGATTGTTCTGTAAAATTGGCTGTTCGTTTGTCACGACGCGCTCGTTTGTCGCGAAGGGAAAAAGAAGTTCGTTTCCTCGTAATGAGCGGTGACAGCTTGTCGAATTCTTTTTACTGGCCTACTTTTTTTAAACACTACTGCTACATGCTAAAGCCGATGTAAAAAAACTATAGAAATGATATCGGACCCTTGGAAAAATATACCAAATTGGTATACGCTCGTAATTTTATTCAAGTCATTAAAAATAATTTCTAATTATCTGAAAGCACTCTGAAGGGTCACAGCGCGCAATAATTTCGAGAAAAATCATTTTCAGGGAGTAAGCTCGTTAAAATTGCACGTACGGAACAGCTAGTTATATTTTTTGCAATTAATTTTTTTTTTGCACATTGTTACACCTAATAATTTGAAAGGTGAAATAAGAACTTTAAAAATGAGAATGTGGATCGTGGCGGATAGTATTAAAAATACACGACAGGGTATCGAACGTGTTTAGAGAATTTCTCTCTAAGTAAGATATCTGTAATCAGCCTTACAAAGGTAACAGCTTCATACCCGGCAGACTCCATTTCATTACCAGACAAAACCTTCCTTCAGAATTCCGCGAAGTTAACTGTCTATAGATCTATAGGTCAAAATGTCTATAACTTTTCCTACTACTGTTGTAAGAGAAAACTATTATTACAACTATCCTGTTCGCATAATAAACCGTGAAATGTACAATCCTTTATTATTATAGATATTAATTTAACTTTATCTTTAACTAAGTTTCTTGGCTCTTCTTTAAATCTTTTATTTATAATATTCAACAGGAATTATTTTACATATAAAATTAATTCAAAGATATTGTTTTTAAAACTATTCCTCTTCAGTAAGAATTTATTTAAAATAAATTCATATATTATAGAAATAAATCAAATAAACTTAAATAAAATTATTTAATAAAATCATTCAATGAACATAATACAAAAATACATAAATTCAATTGTTCCAAACATCCATCGTTAACGAGAATCGTAAACTTTTACCGGAAAATTTCTCGGTAAGCCATCAATTATTAAGCCAACTTCTTGATATTCAAGGTCAAACAGCTTAGCGATTAAACCTTTAATTAGAATTAAGCTCATTCAGCATTAAATGATAAGGTTCTTTGTCATTTAATTACTTAGCAGAAGTTTAATTCACGAAGTTGACTTCGTTTTCTATCTCGTTCATAACTCGCAAAGATCATTAGTATTTTGACAATTTAATAGGGAAAAATCGACCCTGAAGTATTTAAAGCGTCTGCCAATAAGATTATAATCTTGGAGAGAAAATGATATAAATATAGATAATATAATAAGTTTAATTAATTAATTCTCTCTCCTTCTCCCCCTTACTTTTTACTTTTCTGAACGCTTTGCGCCTTTATCTTCGAGTAGAAATATTCGCTTATCCTTGATCGAGTCAGAGTAACGTAATCAATCGTGGAGTCCTCCTTCATCGTCTTTTATTGACATTTTACCATTGGTATTTAGATCGCTAATAACTCGCCAAGGAGTGGCGACAGCTGATACGCCATCGGCTGTTGGCTGTTTCCCTTGAGAAAAGGTGAAGTATAGAGGAGCGCAACGGGGCGCACTACAAGATGCGCCGCAATAAACCCGAGGGGTGAGATCGCTCTTGGAAGTCGATTACTCGCTTCCTGCCTCGGAGAGAAGAAAGTAGACGGCGGTCGCGAGGTTCACCTTAATCCGATTAAATACGTCATTCTCTGGCCAAGCTCCTCTATACTAGGCTACCGTACTTCGGGAGGGGGGAGGGTGTGGGACGCGACGCCGCCGATCGATCTCGGATCGACGCGTTCCACTTTGTGACGGCTGAATTACGTCTCTTTCTATACGACGATCGAACCGTCGACGGCAATAATCGTCCCCTTCGCGATACACAACACAATGTCGATGACCGGGATAAAAAAAAAATAATATCGCGCTCTCCGCGAGAGAATGGGCGATCATCGTGTTACGCGACGCGTCGATAAATTGGCAGATAAAAAGATAGGGGTCAAGAGACGTTTAATAGAATGTCGCCCCCGCGATCGGAATAAAGGTCAAAATCGTACATTTCGCAATCGGCTGAAATGTGATCGCGACCAAATAAATTTATCGCGACTGGATTTGACCGATGAACTTTTTAAAGTGTATCGTGAAGAACATCAACGTCCATCTCGAAATATCAGTACAAATTTCTAGAAAAATAATCATTTCATAATCGTTTTTTCTAAAAGAGAATCATATGTACATGTCATATAAAAATATATGAAGTATATATCAAAAATATATTTTTAATACACTCTTCCAAACAGAATATTTTAAGTGATGAAAAATTTTAAGCTATATATATATATAATTACGCTATATATAAGTGTGTGCCACAAAAATATGTGGAGAAAATGTTAAAAATGTATGTTACAATATAATATATTCTAATATATTCTTTCAAACGTGAAATATTTTAAAAAATTAAAATTTTTTCTTTACAAATTTAATATTTAATATAAGACATATTATTAAATATTAGGCGAGAGAAGTTAATGAAAACATTTTACTATAAAGACTCACAATTTCTTGTAACGATATTCTCGACATTTCGCTTACGATTTCGCTGAGGATAAGCTTACGTGATTATTTGAGTTGTAAATTATTTAATATGACATTTATACGCGTGAGGTAAGAGATGAGAAACATTTTGGGAAAAGTCTATTAAATCACGAGGAACCATTACCGACCGTTACGATTTACACTCGGAGGTATACAGCATCCACACAATATCCACACAATGCGCTTCCCCTGCACAGATTTCGCCACACATAATTCCATTCGCACGCCCGTCAAATCGCGGAGATTGCATTAGCGCAGAGATTGCATTAGCTCAAGATTGCACTTCGTGCGGTAGGTATGTTAAAAATATTATCGCCCTTTTACGCAAACTCCCGCCGCATTAATTCCCGTATGTTCGCACTACGGAGATCAGATGGAAATTTATTCTACTGTTCTAACACGCTAGAAAATTATGTATAAGAGAGTAGTATCTTGGAAAGAATTTTATCTGGCACTCTTTGTTTCTCTCTCGGACTTTGTACGATGCGAGTGCGCATTTAAAGAAGCATACAATTATATTCATTATATTTATATAAAAGCTTTCGGAACTGTGCGACATTTTCTTGGGTCAAGCTGGAGAGTTGCTTTTTCTTCTATTAAATTTTAATCAAGTCCATTTTTTCGTCTTTTTTGGTGATTTTTTAAATTTCCAACAACCTTGCCTAAAAAAATTTCAAATTAAAATGCTTTAAAATGGCGTTGATTGGAAATTATATGAAACCTAAAATTATTATTTATTTGCATAAAATTTAATTAGTAAAATTAATTAATAAAATTTGTGACGAATTTTGTTTCTTTATTTGCAATTCAGAGTTATAATTTAGAGCTGTAATTTAAACGACGCTAATAGCGTCTAGGTATTCTTCTTATAATTTTTAATATAGGAAACGCAGAAATATAGCTTATTGAATATGCTCTATAATTCTATTTAATTAAAAATAGCGCATTCCTAGCGCGGCCTCGTCGCTGACATTTTAAACCGCTCTTCGTTCATCAACCTTCACTTTTCTTCCGAGAATATGCCGGTTGAAAGCGGAAGTTAAATTAAGAAGAGCTTCCTGTTCGCGTTTCCAAGAAATGGAGCGGTCGATTACGATCTTGCGACACGAACATTCGCGATTAGCTAAGACAAGCACCGGCAAACAATATTACGATTCGCTAGCAACCGACAATCCGCTTTCCCCGATTTTCTTCTTGCCTCACGGGACGATTAGAAATATCGATTATTAGCGTACGCTGAAATTAATACTATCTTCAAGCGAGAAGGGTAAGTTGAAGGACTTCTCAGGAAATTATTTATGCTATTTTTGATTCGAAGGTTTCAATATTTAAAAAATTTTTATTATTTCATTTTCTTATTGATATTAATATGAATTATTTAACAAATATTAAAAATTAAAACGCTTAGAAATACAAAACATATATGTGTTACGACAAAAGAAATTTATTACATTTATATATAGTTACTCAATAAAAAATTGTAAATAACTTTTCTGGCAAATCCGTCATTTGGAAACGCTTTTTTAAGGAATTCTTCAATTCGACAGAGAAGGAAAAAATTAATTTTAATTGTTAATTTTTTATTATTTATTTCTTGTCCTAATTCAATTTATACATATTTTTCCAAATTTATATATTATATACCAAAATATTCAATTTTATATATCACCAAAAAAATCCAGTATTGAATTTATATCTTTCACATATATTGATGTAAAACATCAATTATGCATCATATTTTACACACCTCGTCTGGTTTGTAAACATGTTTCTTCTTCTCAGTCTCATTTACAAGGAGCAATTGCTTTCGATGTAATTGAATTACTATTGTGAGAACTGTGCAAATACACTCGTACGTTCCGTAACGATGTCACTCGCTCATGAATATAAAAGGGAGAATTTAAAACCACGCGTATACAACTCGACGCACAGATGTACTTTTGAATTTTAGTTCGCAATGCACGTTGATTATATATATTATTAGAACAAAATGCATATTAAAGTTAAATTCCACAAATAATAATAGATCCCTTTAATCTCTTGATTTTGTAGAACAAAATTTCACGTTTATGCAAATCTAGACACACTATTTAGTGCTGTATTCAAATACAGAGTCAATATTGCTTTTGTCAACAGATTTTAATGGATTTTAACGTTTAATAATTCAAGAAAATTGTGACGTAATTTAACGCGTTAAAATCTCTAAATACTATAATTGCTCATGTTAAGATTTTAATTATTTTCTACTCGTTTTTAAGTTATTTAAAATTTAGAAATTACACTGAAAGGATTGCAGAAGAGTTAGAATGCTTAATTCTAATTTAATTATTACTTAATTTTTTTATGAGCTATTACATTATTCTTTTTCTCAATACGTTTCTACAATTTCTATATTATAATACTTCCAATTACCACATCTAGAGATTTTATTACTTTAAAAAACATATTCATATCGCATATAAAATCAAATAAGTAATTCAGTCATTTTTAACATTGTGTATAATAGTTTATAATTATAGTTTGAAAGATCTTCGAGAGAGAATTTTATAGAAAATTATGTGCTGAATTGAATGTCAACGGAACTCACCGTGAAGAGAAAAGAGGTCTCGTTCGCTCAGAGCCTCCCTCAAATGCGAAAACGTGGAGCGACCGCGACACAGGGAAACGCGGAATGGGCCGTCGTCGAGGCCGACGACGAAACGGCACTGACCGTGTCGGACCAAATGCTTGACGGCAACTACTGCGAGTCGGGCCGAGTCACTTGCGAGGAGTCTGCGCGCATCGTCCGTTACTACTCGCCGCCCGCCGGCTCCCTACAAGTCTGTCCCCTTTTCACTTTCTTTCGCGATTCTGTTCATTTTTCCTGCCCCCTCGAATTCAGAAGATGCAAAGTATTCTAATAGAATAATAGATCATACGCGCCTTTTATTGCTCGCCAGAAGTGAAAAACTTTTTTCAATTCTTTACGGACTACGGCACGAATCAGTCTCGCAAATGTGCCGATATTAAGTTTTCAGTGTATACGTCGTTATCGCCGTTTCACGTTAAATTTAATTTCACGTTTCAATTTTACGTTACATTTAATTTCCTCTATATATTCGAAGAATTAAGTGAAAAAATATGTAAAAAGATGTAGTTAATTATAATTATGTTTTAATAATGCACGCGAAGGATTACGATAGACTGCTTAGGTCTTCGACTTCTTTATAGACCGAAAATACGCTACTTCGGTATTATTCCGCGCGATCAATCTCGACTCTCAATGTCAACTGTAATTTATCGTGGCGTGTGAAGCAAACGGTTTTGTAAATAGTATACGGAAGACGCTACACTCAAAGACCTTCTTGTCGCGACCTTAGCCTCGGTGCACATTCTGTAAAACCCCGAAATTACTCGCCCCGGAATTCCGCGCACGGATATTATTTCCGGATGATCACCTTCCAATGAAATTATCTTCTCGCTGCAGATTTCGGATTCTATATGCTAAAGCCGAAGCGTGGCATGTCGGAAGACTTGTAAGTCGTTCAAAGCGAACTTTGCGAAAGCGGAAGTTTCTTACCGCTGACAATCGAGCAACTACTCAGGCAACCTGACAGGATATAGGCTACACACTCACACACGTGCATAAGCTGTTCGACGTTCAACAAAATTATACGTGCCGTGTTCTTGAAAGTTACGCGACGTGCAAAAAATTTCTGCCGATTATTACGATATAATTACGGAATCTCGTGATTAAAAGTCTGCAAACTTTAAACGGCTTTTTTTTTTTACCGCGATAAAGTGAGACGATGCATGCAAAATCGCTTACCCTTCAATCAATTATTCAATTTATTTTCTCGCGTAATTTTCGCTACCTCCGCAATTAGTTAAAACGTCGATCACACAATTACAAAGCAATTATTGTAATTAATCGCTAATTTATAGTATTGTATTAATAATTACAAAAATTACGAAACACTATTTTATTACAGATTCCGTTTCCGCTCGAATATCTAAATGAAAGTGTCCCCTCCCCCCTACCCTCTCCCCCGGTCGGTCAATTAATCAATATCCATTAGTCGCGTTTCATATTTAATAATCAATGTGTATAAAGCCGTGATAATGCGCGAACGCTCCTTTCTCCTCGCGGCGGTTTTACTTACGTAATAGTTTACCGCTACACACTGTGTAGCAGTCCGCAACTTTGTTAACGATGTTGTTACCACTCCTCTGTTCAGCGGTTTCTCAGCAAGTTGACTCCTACAGAGTCGTCCCGCTATTCGCCAAACAGCTCCGCGATTAGATCAACGCCGAGGAATCATTTATCATAACAAATCGGCAGAATGTGGGCATTAGGTCGACGATAGATCAAGATCGGTTGCGGCCGTCATCGTCCGAGCGTCCCGATTTTACACAGCAACATACGGTATTGCGAAATAAAATAACATACACGTGGCGTTGTGCTTTAATCTATCATCGTTTATTGTATAAATATATCACCAAATAATATTATGTAGTAAGATTGCGTTTGCGCAACGCGAGAAAGAATGCGATAGAGATCGAACGGAGGGGTTGGGGGGGGGAGGGAAAAAAGGCTACCGTGAAAAAAAAGGGGAGAAGGGCTCGGGCGGGGAAAGGGAGGAACGATACGGTGGACTTAAAAGAAAAGAGAAATATATATGCAACTTATATTGCTGCACCGGGAAAGTTTTCGTGACGCAAGCAAGAAAAGCCATATATTTTCCTGGCAGAAGCAACAAAGTAAGTGGCAAACCACCCGCCATACTTCTTCTACTCGCGTAGATCGAATGGGAAGGGAAAGCAGGTCGCAAGTTCGATCCTGACAGCCTCGCGTCGTCACACGAGTGCATTTCGCTCTTCTTTTTTTTTCCTTTTACATAATATAGTAAAAATATATCTCTTCGATTTTCTAGGAAATATCATCAGCAGTATCATTATGATAATCGTCGTCATCGTTATTATTAATATCAACCTCAATTAGCTTATGTATCACTAGAACAATGGAAAATTGAACGCATCCTTCCTTTACGCACTACTCCAAGGCTTCGAGACCATAGCTTTAAAAAAAAAAGAGGGAGAAAAAAAGATTTCTCTTCGTCACGTATTCGTCCCAAAAAACAGAGAACGCTCAATAATAACGTTGAATTATTGAGGTCCTGAATTGTTTCGTGAAAACTGTAATCGAGATATGAAAAAAAAATGTTTTATCGGCTAGTTTCGCCCATAGAGCTGTGCTCTCGAATGCTATCCGGAGGGTGATTACCTTTCGGCTTAATCGATGAATCCACAGGTAAGGGAAGGCCTCGGTCATTTTGATTCTTCGATCGCGATCGCACGCCCGATCTGTGCTTTCTAACAACAAATAGGAAAAATCTATGTCGGGCGTTCACACGATCATCTCCGGAGTGATCGAATTGCCCAATTCTATTATGCGTTTATGTATTAATCTCGACAATTTCGCAATCGGTCTCGCGCTCTTGAGTCGCGTTCGATGACGCAACGGGAAACGTTTTACCTTGAACCACCTATCTTACCACATGGAAATGTTCAATCGTCCAAATGTCGCGCGAGTGTTTTCAATCGAGGAGACATCCAGCCGCACTTTTGGCACGTGTGTACATAATTTAGTAAAAAAAATTCCCGCGAGACATCGACGAGACTTGTACGCGATCACTAATCTGCGCGTGAATTTTCGGAGGGATTTTCGCGTTTCCCTCGCGGAACTAACTGCGTCGAGGCAAAGGAACTTTCCCTCACCCGAAAGACTCGGGCACAACCCTGAAAATATTATATACATCATCTCTTCTACCTTTCGCCTCTTGTACCTTTTGTCTAACTTTCTTCCCTTTATTATGGCAAGTACGGAATTATTCGTTGCTCGAACTTTCGCAATCCGATTGAAAGAAACGGGAAAGGACACAAGTGTGTCCTCGCGCGTGTGCGTCGGGTCGTGCTTTCGATCACGCGTTTTGCGCCAAATGGGATATTCTTTAACTACCGCGTTATTGTTTATCCGATACGACAATTGCGATGTGATTGTGATGTGGAAATGAGTTTACATTTAGCTAAATGCGCGATGAGAGTTTGTCGTTATTTTCTCGCTCCGGCAACGAAGAAAGTTAATACGGAGAGAACGTTCAACGATGGAATAACGATCGCGTACGACTAATAACATCTTATAAGTAACGATCAAAATTTGACCGTTGTCCACGTATAATATAAGCATCTAACAAAAAGATAAAATTCAACAATGCCAATATATTCAGCACGTATAGGCCTATTCACAACTGAAGTTGTCGTGCGTCGCACGCTAATGCGAATGTATATTACTTTTAAGGTATAGAAAGTGTACGTGTATGTGTGTGTGTGTGTGCTGTACAGCAGAGAAGAGAAAGATGTTCATGTTGTGTGTCTTATAAAACGCTCCTCTCTTTTTCTTTGTAAGATTTTCCAAAAGTTGTATATCCTTTTTTAAATGTTACAAAACAAGAATTGTCCAACAAGCGAAAAATCGAAATTCGATTACTGATTCAGTCGCTTGCGCGGTGGCAATTTTTTGTCGTCTGAAATTTTTCATAATACCCCGCGAGTAATTAGAATCTCTAATTAGAGAGATCGTATCCTTTGTAAAATTAAATCTGAGAAGGGATGAATTATCTGTATTAATATCTGCAAAATTGTTGGCGTGTATTATTAACCCTTCGTGGTCATACCTCTAGAATGATTACACCGTGGGTAAAATGACCCCAGCGCATTTAACTGCCGTTCACAGTTTCAATTTCTTTGAAGTAAAAAAAAAATTATCTAAACGTAGTTCAATCATTGTAGAACATAGAAATATAGCGACAGTGTGAAGATTTTATTTTTAAAATATTTTAAAAAATCTTTGAAAAAATTTTTGAAATTTTTTTTATTAAAAAAGTCATAACTTTTAAAATTTTTTTTTATACAAACTTACGGCTATACTCTACAGGTATGATACTTTCAAATAAAAAAAGTCACGTTTTGATTACACCGATGACAGAATGATTCCAATGCAAAAACGATGTTACGCGAATGGCTATTACACTCATACCGACACACTGGGAGCAATACTTCGTCTAGGCGCAAAAAGGATACCTTGAACCTTCAAGTAAATCACAAATCGAATGCCGTTTTGAAATGAGAACTTAAAGATACAGAGCCTCAAACTTTTTTTTGGAGTCCAGTGGACCTCGCATGATCACGAAGGGTTAATTGCCTTTATTTTTTCTCCTTTAATTGAAGATCAAATTGATTGATTTCTGCTTTGTAAAAATGCATCTAAAGCAATTTCGATAAAACCATCTAAAACTTTCTGCGATGTATCATTAATACATCATTTGGAAAAAAGTATTATCGAATATATTATATAATAAATCGAATATATTATATAATAAATCGTATGCAAAGTAAAATATGCATTATCTGTATTTCAACGCAGATTAATGCATATTAAAATTTTCGGAAAATCGTTTGTTAAAAAATTGTTTTTATTTCATTTTATTTTTGTAAATGGCCTCACGGCTTACTCCACGATAACAGAATAAGCCGCGCTCTCTAATAATTTTATTTGTAAATATTACAAATCGCATTCGGCAATGCATCCAAATCCGCATCTTGGCTTTCAAAGACGGCTCGCGAGACGTCTTCCGGTGTGAGCAGGCCTTAAGGCATCGACCAACGCGCCGATTACGACCGCTTCGATCGATACACGATCCCACGGCTTCCTCCCGATCGGACGTCCTTTTCTCGTCGATCACAGATAATTGCCAGCCGACGAGGGCTGCAATTATTGCACGCCGACTTCCGCAATTTGCTCGCCAAATCGTAAATGCGAGTCGATCTTTTTTTTTTTTTTTTTTTTCTTAAACAGGCTCATTAGGACTTAAACAACTCCGGCGTAGACACCGCGATCTCCAGAAGGCGCAGCACCAAATTCGACTAACTGATCGTCCTGCTCCGTACGCTTCGTCGGTCCGCGAATTTAATATTAATATTTCGTGTCGCTCGAAAATTTTCGTCGAACAACCGTTCATCGGCAAGCCCCTAATCGAATACGCGGCTTGTCGAACCCTTTAGTATCGCATCGGCTGCCAGACACCGGTGGTTTCGTCCCGACGGTAGTAATGAGGTCTGTTATCTCGGAAGACGGTGACGGCCGGAAATTGATTGTCTTGGATGTACTTGAGCGTCGCCCGCACCTGAAACAAGAAATTTCAGTCGCTGCTTAACGGCGCGTGGGAAACGCGGCGCGATTGGATTTGTCGCCTTAATGCTTCTCTATCCCCCCCCTCTCCCTCCCTAGGGAGGACCCTATAACGATGACGGTGTTGCGCATACAGCGTTACAAACTAGGCACTACCTGCGATACGAAGTGTGGTTGCTCCACTTCCGGTGACGTGGACAGATGCTGCAGGATGAACTGATCGGTTTGCGCCAGCCAGAGATCCACGCCACGCAGGGGATCGTAGTTGAACGGGCCGATTCTAAGTAATCCCAGAGCGCAATCGTATATGTCCAAAACCTGTGCATAAAGACAGAATATATACGCGTGCAATCCCGATGAGCTAAATGAAATTTCACGTCGCGTTTAATCGATTAATGATATTGTACTTAATATATTATCGATACTCTAGTTATTTGTTATTTATTTGGATTGCGGGATTGAGTCGCAATTTCTTTTTTGTTTCGCTATATATTTTTTTTAGTGCTTTCGCTGTATTAATGCAAACGTTGCGTACACGCACCTGCTGACCCCCGGTCAATTGTCTGGCGCACCTCAGCGCCTGGTCTGGGCCTTTGTCGGGGAAAGTCGCGGGAAAGATCTCGCCCGTCTTCACGTTCAGCCCGATGCCGTAGATCAACGGCCAATGAATCCCACCTCTCACGGTGGTATTCAGCTCGCCCACGCAGCACAGCGTTAGATCGATCTCCACCGGTTGCTTGTGAAATGCGGCTAGAAGACGATCGGTCCGGTTAACATCCTACAGACGAAGGCGGCGATTTCGTCCTATTTTAGATACTATCCGACTTGACAACTATTCGAAAAACTCGGGCGTTTCTATGCCGATTGTAATTCAATGCCACGAATAAAGTTTAGCGCATTAATTTCGTTAGGTCAATCCTGAATCTTTTAGAAAATATGACATCGTAACATAAAAATTTAGTTCTATTCTATTTAGCTTCTTAGCCTATTTTGAACGAAGTAAATAATTTAACTCTCTACGATTGCGAATAAGGACAAGAATAGGAGACAAGAGCAGGCTACAGATATAATTATCTCCGCTAATTTATACATAATAAAAATAGAACTCTGTGAGCTATAGATATTCTTCTCGATATAACAGGAATATCGTATCCAAAAATGCATTTCCACGTACAAAGTATATTGTAGAATAATTCCTCGGAGTAGTTTCTCGGATCGGAGTAGCCGCCGACCAACTGCAGCTCCAGGCGACCTTCGGGATATCCGAGGGCAAGTTCCGTTACCCTCTGGATCATTGCCGCCGCAGCATCTTCCGTTCCGGACCCGTCAAGGTGCGCCAGAGCGGCGGCGCCCGAGCCTGCAAATCCAACATTCGAAAATGCGACATTCGCAGCCCTTTGCAGTCTAAAATCGACCGAGCATCGCGGTTACTTATCATTGTGTATAATTTTAAAAAAGAATTATTATTTTATTAGAAAAATGAATGCATAATATAATTATATTAATAACGAATGTCTGTGAATTAGCCTGAATGCAACGCCAGATGAACTTGCACTGTGTTACTTTTATTAATCATCGTCACTACTCTTTATGTTCGAATGAAGTTTAACAGCATATTTAGAATTGCTGCTGAAAGGATCAGTTGAGCGAAATATCAAAATGAGAGTTATCATCGCTTGCGCGACTATTATCTTTTCGTGACCGATCGTTATGCTTCTTCTCCCTTCTGAAAAAAATGCATTAATTAAAAGAGAAATTAATTTTTCGATTTCAATATCGCCAATAGAACGGTAATTACCGTGGCATGATAATTAAACTGCAAACAAGTTATATCGGTCCGGTCTTCTCGTTATTTATCGCATTGTCGGATCAAGAGATCGAAATGCTCACGTTGCATTGAAACGATTCAGCGTAGATTCACACGAAAGCACACACACACACACACCATACACGCGCCTTTCAGGAACGATCACAGTTCGTTAGACGCAATTTATCGTCGTTTTAACGATAAAAATGTAGTGGAACACGTTTGGAAACACGTGAATGTTCTTGCAATGTTAAAATAGATTCTTAAAGATGCGGTTGATGCATCATAAAGTGCTGTACATTACTAATTGAAAAAATAAAGTCGACAATTAATTTTTACAGCAATTAATTTTTATCATTTATCCAATTGTCGCGCGCGAACGCGAAGCAACGACGGAATGGACGGGAAGAGCGCGCGACGAAACTTTTATACCGCGAACTGTTACTTAATTACGTACTTTCGCAGTCGCTTTCTACCTCGACCATTATTCACGCGCAACCTTAAGACGATCGGAGACACCCAGCTTGCGTCGCGATGCACTGTCGCGAACTCAGCAGGAGAAAGTTAAGGGGAACTTATCCGATAGTTTCGTTGAGAAATATAGTACAATATATAGTGAGCTCCTGCGACGGGGAATCTATTATCGTTCGGAAAATCTCATTTAACAAACGTATGATTCATGTTTGGTATATAAATGTCGAAATAATGAAATACGCTTGTTGAAAAACAGCCACGTGTGACGATTTCAATAAACTTTTAATGTCCATGCGAGATTACAGGCGACGTGTTCCTACTTTGTACTTGGCTTTATAAACATTGAGAAAACCGAGTCATGAAAAATTGCACAAGTAGCTCGTCGTAAACCATAAATTTACAATTATTTCCCCGAATTTCTCTTAAACTCGATGTTGTATGGATTAGCGGGTAGGCATTTAAACGACTTCGTGATATGGACGTGAATCGTAAGCTGATGTGAATCAGCACTTTTTCTCTCGAGCACGAGTGGCGGAACTGGTTCTATTAAGCGGCTCGTCTTTTCGAAAGAAACGGCGTTTGCGCGTTACGTTAGTCGTTATATCATGGCGAAGTCAATGATCGTGCGAACAAGAAGTGAATCTATTGTGTGTCCGGTCGAAGGAAATAAAAAGCGACTGGAAAGCCCGAAGACGGTAACGGACGTCACAGTTCTGGTTTAGCGATATTTTTCACAAGTTTTTGCTCGTTAACTCCGCGACTAATTTGCAGTCCGAGACAAGCAGGTTGCAATTGAATTTCCTATCTTCTTTTCTCTCGACGATTCTTTACTTACTTCTTCTCGTCTTGTAAATTCTCAAAATTCTGTACTGAAATCTTTTCTCGCGAAAACTAGCTTCCAAACGGGATACTTATAATTTCATCAATATTTTGGAAGTTTTTTAGCTTAATTTAAAGTCCATTTCTCCTCAACTAAAATATCAGAATAGTAACAATAGTAATTTCAGGATTATAACTGACTGAAAATGAAACTTTGCATCAATTAGATTCTTAAGTTTTAATCAAATAACTCTAATAATTTCTTCAAAACTTTGACTTCAAAACTTAAACTTTCCTTATAGGATACAAATTTTAAAGGCCTTCCAAAATTTTAAATTAACTTAAAATCCATTTTTCCTCAACTATGTCAGAATAGTAACAATTTCAGAATTATAACTAATTGAAAATGAAAAGATCTTCGCATCCATTAGATTTCTGATTTTTAATCAAATAACTCATTTTTTCAAAACTTTGATTTAAACTTTCCTTACAGGATAAAAATTTTAAAGGCTTTCCATGTATTTCTTAGAAATCTATTTTAATTTCATTTAAAAATTTGACGTAGAGAGGATTATCGGTGATATAGGTACCTACTGCGGGACTCTGTGAGTTTCGTATTAAAAATTTTCCAACGACGCGGTACCGATCAAACAGTCGCGCTTCGTCATTGCGTTATTCCGACCTCTTTTTCTTTTCATTGTCGTGCCGCAAGCGGTCATTTATATGCAACCGGCAGCTATTTTATAATGAGCGCGATTGTACTTTCAAATATACTCACCGGAATGCCTGACGACGACGATTATGCATGTGGTCATGTCGTCCGAACCGAGGATGCTCACGTTTTCTGTGAAGGGGGCAAAAAAAAAAGAATAATTGGTATTAACGGGCAACATGTGCAATTCTATGTACGCATGCAGTTCGAGCGAGCGCTTCGGAGAGGCTGCGGATTGTTTGGCGAGAGACGCGGCGCGGAAACTTTCCATAATTATATAAGATAAATTTTTGCGCGTTTCAAAGATAAACCTCCGTCGATTGTTAGTTTACAGAGAAAGATATTGAGAACCTCTCACATTTACAAGACAAACAATCTCTCACTCGTATTCTTCTTATTATTTCTCGAATCAGATTGTATCTCGCTTCTATCTTTTCTCAAATGTTTATCCGCGCTGTCACGCGTCGCAAAAGTTGTAGAATTGAAACAGATAACTTTTTAAAGACATACACGAGCCATATGCACAAGTCGTTGATTTAGCGGATTTAGCATGTTTTTTTTTTCTCTAACGTAAAACTCATCACGCTACGTTACGCACGAGAGGAACGGTCGTTTTTTAAGCGATAACTTTTTATTTGCCGATAAAGATTGCTGATAAAGATTTATTATATTCCGAGAAAAAGATAAGAGAATGCCACCATTGCGAAAAACATTACCAGATTCATCCAGATTAGCACGTGGAAAGATATTGCCTCGTCACCGAGGAGGCGATTTACCGTCGTTGTTGCAGCGTAATAAACGAATCTCTCGGTTATTTTTGAAAGTCGCACCATCCAAAAAATTGGACTTGTAATTTACAGCTGCCTGATAACGCGCAAAATAATGCTCGGCATCCGTTGATTTATCGGCTCGCGCGGCTCTTTTTGTTTTTACCCTCGTAATTAAAGCGTAATCACAGCTGGTAGATTGACGGATTGCGTCAATCCCGCGATATCGCGACAAAAGTAGCCGGTAACATTCGCTTTAAGGAGATAACATGGAGATCGCGTGGCTATTGCGTAGCAGTGACATATTCTTTCCGTCAGATACCGCGAGAGATTATTTTTCCAAGAGATTAATTGTAAGCTTTTCTCTCTCCCCTGCGGAGATGACTGATCCTCACGGTCATTTGGATCATAGCGGACCCACGTAATTGAATACACCGACGAGCTGACATACATTTTACATATCACTGCACGTTTTTGTGAGCGACAGGGTAATTCGATGAGAAAACGTGGGAGAGGGGGAGGAGTGAAAGATACAATCTAATTTAAAAATAGAAAGAAGCACAAGCGCGAACGCAAGAAACGCTCGCCGTTCGTTCGCATATCATTGAAATAAAAGTTGTTCATTCGCGTTTGCTCAAGATCCTCGGATCCAGCTTGACGCATCGAGATGCATATTGCACTTACTGTCGTGCGGCAGCGTCGCAGCCATTTCTCGTTGTTGGACGTAGAGGAGGCCCACCGGGCCCACGAGCTTCGCCGGCATCGAGTGCAGCTGCGCGGCGCTCTCGCGATACACCGGATGGGCCGCGTACAAGGACCTGCTGTCCGCAGGAATCTCTTCCTGCAGGACCACCCCGCCCACCACCAGCACCATCCTGCAAAAGAAAAAGGAAAGGATTGCAGTTGAATAAAAAAAAACAAACGTCTTGTTTGAACCTTTTTAAGTAATCACGACTAAAAGGCGATATGCGCACGTTTGACATGCATGAAATTAATTTCGCGGAACAATACGACGCTCGTGAGCGTATTAATACGGGTAATTTATGCCACGGCGACGGCCATTACTCGGCCGTTTAGTTTCCATTTTACCTCTCCATTGACGCGCGCGGTCTCAGAAATCGACGCGTGAGATTTCTTCGTCGGACAAAGTCCAATTTTTTTTTCTTCAGGAAATGCGCGTTAAAAAATCTTTCTCAGAGCAGGTAAACAGACGCTTTTAAAAAATATATCTGACTGACTCCTCTGCGATTGTCTTACGAATCCTCCTCGTTATTCAACGTCGTAAAAATGTATTCATACAAGATGTTTAGAGTATAAGCACAGTCTAATTCTTCGCGAAGCTTTATTACAGCCGTGATAGCTGCATTTTCAAATTACAATAATTTTTGCTCAATTGCATTCAGACCTCAAAAAGTTACGATCATATATAGGTCTTCCGATGGAAAGATCGTTCTCCCGCTGCTCGGGACATGTACCTCTTTCTAAATCATTTGCAAAGTGACTGTACGCGATCTCGCGTGATAAATCACAACCAGGTGGATCATTAAAATTAATTTACGGCAACCGTAAATTAATTTTAACCGTAGAGCAAGGTAGTCGTCGCGCGACGCAACAGGCGGGTGTTGAACGTCGTGCATGATGCGTGGCGTTTATCTCGAGTAAATTCGCTCGTGCGGGAGAGAATCGCGCTCTTTTCGTCTCTTTTGATCTTAACAACGAGGTTCTCAGGTAGGTAGACAGAGTCAGCTAGAGTATCGACAGACTTGAGATCTCTCGCATTATGTCGCGCACGTCTCATCGATATGGTGTTAATCGCGACAACGAATACCATTAGTTTAAACAAATTGCAAAATTACGAGCTCAATCTCAAGTCAACTGCGAATGGCTTCACTCACAATATTGTAACAGACATTATTAATTGCAACTGTAATATTGACAATTGATAGATTTAAAAAGTAAAAAAAAAACTTCGACAAAACAGAGAATCCAATTACTGAACACAGTAGTCGTTAAAAGAGACAAGTGTCTCTTTAAAAACTCTAATTATTCATCCTCGTTATTTTACAATATAAATCGTTAAGTCGCGCTATTAATTAAAAAAAAAAAAATCATTGCCTCGCTGATTAAAGCATCGATGATTGATCGCCGGCGATCCTCCTTCGTGGTTAGCAGGAGTCCGGAAGGGATGATGCGACGAGAAACAAGTCTTCTTTTATTAATAAAAAGAAAAAAAACCGCGAAGAGTAAAAAACGAGACAGGCTCGGCGAAGAGCGCGCGCGCCACGCGTTTAAACGCCGCAGAATAATCGCCAATTATGTCGACGGCGCTCGCAGAACGAAAGGAACGCCGCGAGAAATATGAGATTTTCGCAAAAACTCGTCGCGGCGTCCTCGTGTGCGGCGCGCGATTCGTGGCAAGGACTAAAATAGATCCCCGCGAGCCGCGTGTTGCGCAGCTGCTTCTGCGAACGCGCAGAAATACGCACGACGGCAAAGACGGCGCCGCTCGTATTTCTTCTCCGTAGCGGTTTTTAATTTTTTAATATTTTTTTTTTCACACGGGCTATTGATGCGCGAGCCTAAATTGTACTGCGAGAAAAGCGCTACGCTAATTCTCAGCAAAATTTCTATCGAAATTTTGATGCCACGAACGGCTATAAATAA
The DNA here is from genome assembly GCF_000956235.1 of Wasmannia auropunctata. Classification (NCBI taxonomy): domain Eukaryota; kingdom Metazoa; phylum Arthropoda; class Insecta; order Hymenoptera; family Formicidae; genus Wasmannia; species Wasmannia auropunctata. The sequence goes on from NW_012026814.1 coordinate 1,672,763, forward strand.
CGCATGAAATTATTGTTGCTATAAATAAAGTCTATCGTTTCTTCAATCAACGACGCGCTGCAATAATATCTGATCGTTATCGTCATAATGACGTGAAGATGAAGATCTTTTAGATTGCCACGAGGAGGGTCAGACTGGTATAAATTAGAGAATCAATTAGAGGATTAATTAAGGAATGTGCGAACGTAAGGTTTCGTGCGTACTTAGAATATGCGTATCTTAAGTACGCGTGCACTTTGCATTCGCGACGGTTGGCAGTTAACTCAACTTCAATGGCTGTCCCCAGTAAGATCCGTAATTATATCTCGCGTTCTTTCTGTCTCTCTCTCTCTCTCTCTCTCTCTCTCTCTCTCCGCCGTTCTAGAAACGAAGGAGCAGAAAATTGCAGCGACCGGCCCGGCGCGGAATCTTACCCGCGAAGCCGCATACAATGTAAGTACGTAGGTTTCGGTATTAGGGGAGCACACGGTACTGTAATCCAGATGAGATAATTGCATGTTTTGTATTCGGTGGAAATATCGCGGCTTAATTATACGGCGTGCGACATGCGATGCATACCACGACGTTGCCCGCTCGCTAGGAGTAATTTCGCGTTGCGATTCATTCCATAAGTGATGCACGCCGCGTGAAAATCTTCCATCTGCGCCCCAGGCCGAGTAGCAACGGAATAATTAGAACTTTTGGAGATTTATATACGCAAAAAAGCTCCGCTCCTCGCATTAGCATCGAATCCGATTTTATACTATTTTACTTTTGGACATATATTACCGTTAAACATTTCACTCACATGTGGCATGTTTCGAAGGGCACGAAGAAATTATAAAACCGTTTAAAACAAAACGCCTTGAAATTTCGCTACATAGCAATATAATTTCCTCGTAAATCTCCGGGATGTAGGAATGTAGAATGTCCGAAGTAAGAAATAATTTGACAATAGCTTCTCACTCTTTAGTATACTGCAAGGATTAACAAAGACATTTGTCTAGTTTTAGATCAATTTTTCAATCTTAGAGGAATATTTTCGTTTTAGAATGCGCCTCACTAACATTGGCCACGCGACAATTATCTTTCTAGCGTTTTTTTTTTTTTTTCACGAAAACGTAGGCTATCACGTCGGAAAAGCGACGTCTGGCTACTTAAACGCGAAGTTAGCGAAATTAAGAATGGTGCGCTAAACGAACGCGCTAAAAAGTACGCGGCGCATTACGAGATACGCTCGTTTCTCGTAATTATTGCGCGCGGCATCAGGAGAAACAGCTTGTGTGTAATTAATTGTATCGCAGGCAGCTGTTCGTATAATAATGAGATGAACAAGAGCGGCTGTCGCGCTCGATCTCTCGATCGCGAGCAGTCACGTGGAGGCTGCTGACGCATAATTCGCAAGAAATTCGCATTATCGCGTGACATCCGTGCATTCGATATAGTTGTTTTATGTTATGAATATTATTCAGGGAAAATCACTCAGGCGTGAGTTTCCATGTCGCGACATTAGTATATCAATTTCTCGCGATGCGATATCGCATCCATAACAGACGCATTGCGACATGCTGTTTATACATGCCGTTATCATATGATTATCGCACGGATTGCGTCGAAACTTAATAGTTTATAATATTTTAGATTTATAAATAAAAGACGAAAATTATCATCAGATCATGGGTTTATCAAAACTGAAATTAAATTTAGAAATTTAAATTTATCATCGCGACATAAATAACTTACGTATCTCGCATTCTGTGTAGCTGCAACTCACCTTACTTTTTTCAGTTGATTTTCCTCTAATTGAAATTATCCAATATATCTGTGCGAATAATTGCGTCTAGATGCGACTGGATTATCTTGTGTAGATGTAGATATAAGATAAAGAGCACCTTACACGAATACAAGTCTCTTTATCGAAATTCTTGTAGTTCTTATTATTATAATTACTTCATTAATTATATATAATTACTAAATTATAGAAATTATATTAATCAGATTCTACAGGCACTTCATCAGGAAAAAAATTCTAACGACTTTATATCAGCTTTTATTATCAGCCGATGTGTCTCGAGATTCAGGGGATACGTCACTAAATATTTGTCACGCAATATTCTCGAAGTCGTTCACAAATATCCTCCATTGAGCGTCATTTCGATCCTACCGATTTACGGTTTTGATTTTGAGCCAAACCAATCCTCTCGGGAATTATCGAGATCAAGAATCAGAAAACTATTTGGTCCATGTCTTAACGCGATTTGCACTCAATCACTCAGTCTGTGAATCGATCACGACGCTTCGTGACAACAAATCTCGGATTTCGGTAGTTCCTGCCGGATATTCCGTAATACTTCCACAATCACTTCCGGTTTATAGAGATGCAGCCGAATAAACGGTTCAGGATGATCTCGCGACGATCTCGCAACCACCGATCCAGAATCTAGCCGAGCGGCGACTAAATCCGTCCGCGCAGTTTTCATTCAGCCGTCGTCGCTCTGCCGTCTGTCCCGGCGCTCATTAACAAATCGCGTTAATTATGGCCTCTGTTATCAGCCGGCGCGGCGATTGGACGGCTCCGCGGATGCGGTGGGACGGGTTAAAATCCAAGAGGAACCAATCGGGGCCGGCTGGTCGATCGGATATCGGGGCACCGCGAACGAGAAAATAACATGTTTGGCTCTGTCGGCAGGGCTTAGGAATCGAAATCGCCTCGGCCCCACTTTTCATGTTTTTTTTTCTTTTTCCTTTTTTTTTTTAAACTCTTTCTCGCACCAACGGCCGGCCGACTGGCGCGGTATTTCGTAGGAGCGCCTGTTTTACGGGGTAGTCGAAAAGTTCAGATCACCGCGAGCCAAATTTACGAAGAACGCGATTTGTTCATTAATTTTAGTAGCAGCCGAAAGTTGTATCAGAATTCGTAACATTAATTTATTGGCAGAAAAAGATAATAAATAACAGATATTAGATACTCATAAATTACAGAATAACCACAATAATTGGAAAAAAAGTTCAAGTTCGCACAAGTTGGCGAATTAAATTAATTCTAATTTAAAGTTGTTAATTATTTACAAAAATCTTGATAACGAAATAAGATTGGATTTGAGATTTGAGATCCCACGGTTGAATGCTGGAAGCTTTCCGAATATAATTACGGATGTGAACGCGTATTGAAAATCTTTTCTTCCCGTGAAAAAACGATGTGGAGAAGCAGATACGATAGCATCTGAACATATGTACATATATGGAGAGAGGTCGACTTGCGTATATTTTTATAATGAGAAGCGGGAGACACCTGAATGATCTGAATAAGCAGCTGCAGACTCAATCTGAATCATAGTTCGCCGCGCATAGAACGAGAATAAAAAGAGATATAAATATTGATTTTTCACTTGATAATAGAAAATTCTTGAACGAAATTTCTGAGCAGAAATGAGTGGTCTGAGCAGAAAAAGAAAATTTTATCTTCTGATTGCTTGGGATCGTACGCGGTTTTATAGGCGTTGCTTAATTCTAATCTTAGCTCGTTTTTTGCTCTTATTCTTTTTGTATCGTGGTAAGTAAAATTTCAGATTTTTAAAGGAAAATAACTTCGATTAAGTAACTCTAACCTTCGTTGATCGGAATAAAGATTAGTTTGGTTCGACGACCGCAAAATGTTAATTTTATTTTTTCATCGGTCAAATTTCGGTAAAGTTTTAACTTGCTCGAACATAATAACAAGTAGAAAAAAATGTACTAATAATTCGATTGCAATTCAATTTCCGTATTCAATTTTATCGAATATAAAAGCGATAAAGTACTTTTTTCTCCCCTTTACTTTTAGTTTATTTCTAAAGCATTGACTTATGCTCTCTCCTCGAAATAATCGATTCAAATGTATACGAAGTCACGTTCTCCTTTCAAGCTATCTGAACGGAGGCATCGCGCCATTGAAATCATTAGTCTACCTAAACCTATGTTAATTCCCTTCCTCTTTTTAAACTTATTCCGTATTTGTTTTGTATTCGAGCCGCGCGATAAAATCGCTTTAAAATACGAGACGCACCTTTTATTATACAACGTGACATCAACGACACTTGGAGAACAGCCTATACGTGAATTCATAGGCGCAAGAATTTAAGCGGCGCCGGTGGACATGTAAGAATACAAAGTGATTAAGATAAAAGTTTATCCTATCAAAGCGCTGCAAGTTTCGAATAAACACCAAGGGGTTAAACAGGCTCATCCTTCGGAAGACCGGCTGCCACGCGAGGAGCCCTCTCGTACGAGTGTCGTGACAGCGTGAACGACTGCAGCCGTCCGAGTGTAATCGCGACTGATCGAGGGATCGGAGATCTCCACCCGGCGACATCAGCCACTCTCCGAGGGAGCCGCGAGCGGTGCGCGAGGGAGGGCGACCTCGCGGTGGACGCGATAGCATCTCGACACGGCGGGATTAGGAAACGCTATCGACGAGATCTTATACGGACCTCGGTATCGACAGATCGACGGGCGGGTCTCTCGGCGGGAAAGAAAAATGCCTTTACATCAGATTAAGGCGCGGATCTCGGGCGCGGATCTTCCGCGATCCTCGCCGGAACGAATCGCGCCGGTGTGCCCGTGTGCGATACCGGGCGAAGAAGCGGAGCAACTCTTTCGCCGGCACGCCCCCTCGTTCCCCGGATGATCCCGGACGATTTACGGCGGGGATCGATTTGATCGACGATCAAGAGGACCGCGCGCTCTCACCCTGCGCCGCCGCGTCCCGTCCCGTCCCGCCTCGCCTCGCCCCCCGACGTCGAGCGGTATTTCTTTGGCCGCGAGAGAAAGACGGAGGTATTAACCCTCCCGGACGGCTTTTAACACTCGATACTCGCCGTCGCTGATTAATGCCGGCTGTACTTTTCCGTGTAAACGCGCGAACTGAATTTATCGCGTTCGAAGCGAAGCTCGGACGTACCGAATACCGAGGGTCGATTCGAAAAGTCAGCAAAACAGGCAAATCTGCTCAATCTTTCGTCCCGAGTTGTATTTCTAGCTTAAAAAAAAAATTGCACATTGATTCTGTTTTAATTTATGTGTACTTCAATGTTAGAATCTTTCGATCGCGACGAGGACGAGAGATCTCGAGCGCTTTAGCGAGTCGCAAGACCGAGGATTCCCATGACGCACGGAAAATTAGAACCGCTCGCGCGCGCGGACGATGAGATTATACGGCGCGGTAGGTAGGTTGGCATGGCCATTGTTGTGTGCCGACGAAAATTACACTCTTCAAAATCCATTGTACCAGATTGCGGGCTGCGCCGGTAGACTTTCTGCGCCGTCCTCGTCGTCGCCATCGTCGTCGTCTTCTCCCTACCGTCATCTTCTGGGCGTTCGCTTTCGATACACGCTTTCGATACGAGGCCAGATTTCATGTGATCATTGTCGTATCATCGAGATGCACCGCAAAGAAATATTTGTTTTTGAATTCATACGATTCTCTCTAGATTTCTATTTTTTTACTTCTTTAAGGAAAAGTAAAGCCTGAATATATTATTTTATTATATATATATTTCTTCTACTTTCTTCGATTTATAATTGTTTTGCGAATTTATTACTCATCTTGAATGTATTTTATTATAAAAAATAACAAGGAAAATTTTTGTAAAAATTTGCTTCCCTCTCTTTTCGAGTTAAAATTATAAGAGAGAGTTAATTAAAATTGTTTTCCTTTTTATAAATTTTTAGTTTTTAATCTTCTGCTATTGATGATTATTAATTTACGAGCGATTAACCGTTCCGAAAATGAGAGACGGTCGTGAAAAATGGAAAACCAAATTCTAGAATGCAATACGCTCCAATGAGAACTTATTTTGAACGTCTCGACTGATTTAGTACCGGAATTTTTACTTCGCGCCATCGGAAGATAATACATACATATGCGTGTAAATGAGGGCGATACAAAAATCGAGAAAGCAAAGTCATTGAGATAGCGTCGAGCATAAATGTCTTCTCGCGAGTATCTGGAGCAGAGATAAGCACCGCGGAGTCTAGAAGAGATCGGGATATACAGTTCCGTTAAGACGAGTCACTTGGCTCCGGCGCGGCGGTTATCCGGTTCCAAGTCGATAAATCCACTTTGCGGTTATAAAAAAAGAACAAAATCGCATAAACACCGATCTCGCGGCGAGCTTGCAATATGTCAGTCAGAATGCGAATGATCAAATTTCGTACTTCTCATTCAGCCGGAGAATTTTATCGGGTCTCCGAGATACGTACAAGCGCAATTATTCTTAGTCTGAAAACGAATTTATCTCATTTCGCGAGTATTCGAAAACAATTTACAATCTTTCTCGCTGTAATTCGGTCTCTCTGTCCCTCAATCATTTATCTAAATTGGTGAAATGTCGGAAAATACCGTCGAAATCCATATTGACCATAATAAATAATATTTAGATAGTAATTGGCATTTAAATGGAATATGTTTGTACTGCTACGACATTTTTTTAATCGTAAGATAGTACTTAAAAAATTTTTTTATCTTAGAGACTAGAAATTATATCGACATAATGCAGTTAAAAGCAAAAATTTGTTAATGTCGATGCTCCTATATATAGAAATGTTGGTTCCCCTCAAATTTTCTCACTTACAATAGATTATTTCATCCGCGTCGAATTTAATCGTGATTTAAAATCGCCGTCGCGACAGAAGGGCGGATGGAATTACGGCGATATTGATCGATTGGAAATCAGCGATGAGTATACACAATTATTGAGGGGGAGGTGGACAGAGGAGTTAGATGAGAGAGGAAGCTATTCCCGTTCGCGGTACAAAGAAGGTAAAGAGAGGATAGAGAGGGGTCTGAGAGCAAAATGGCGGGGCCCTTCGTGACCGTAATCGGCCGACCGGGAGGAGGCCGCTCGAATCGAGCCACACGGAAATCCACTTGAAAAGTAGCCATTACCTTAATTATTGGTCTTTCTAAGAGGCCGTGGCGGCCGGGCTCGGGGTACGCGCGGGACTCCGCGTATTCAGTCGCCGAGGGAATCCCGAAAATCCTCGGGATTTCTTCGCGACGTTCCCGCCACGGGATCGAAGACGAAGGGAAATGTAGCTTCAATTTACAAAAAAAACCTATTTCTAAAAAATCAATATCATTTATCTTTAACAAATTGACTGTGTTATAACAAAAGGAATAACGACGATCGCACGAAGCGATCCTGGCGTTTCTGAATCAAAGAGGACTTTATCGTATCCCTCGGCAATTAAAATCCAATTCCACTTATCAATCGAAAATACACCAATACCCGCAGAAATATGTCACAAGGGAAACGAGGAGGTTGAGGCCAATTAAATCGACGGAAGTGAAGGCGATGGAGTCACGGCGAGAAATAAATCGCGGGCGAGAACCAAAGTGGTACATTCGCGCCGATTAATTGCAATCGACTGAGAGTATCCTTTCGATCGAGAGCGGGGAAAAGCGTGGTAATTAAAATCAGGGTGGAATTCGAATAAATTGGCAGCGGGCAACTCGAGCAATAAGAGAAGGGGAGGGGAGAAAGGGTGGAGGAGATCGATGAGCCGGGAGTAGATCGACCTTTAATAACCGCGTATCGGTACCGCGTTCACGAGGCCTGCTCTTCGGGGGGAGAGAGAGAGAGAGAGAGAGAGAGAGAGAGAGAGAGAGAGAGAAGGGAGAGAGTGAGAA